>NC_032018.1:8901432-8907205 GCF_001865875.1 Lupinus angustifolius
AGCTTAGAGACACCTTCTTCTCGTTTTCAGAGAAGTTAGAGACAACTCGAACCGTAACCTTGCTATAAAAATCCATGATTAATTTGATAATATAGTTGAATTATTAGAGAATCAGTTAAACAAAATAGACTTGAGAATCATTTATTATTTAGATTAGAATGGTCTGAAAATATTATTATTATTATTTATTTATTATTTTTCTTTGCTAACAGATTGAAATAATTACCTAAAGTCATGAATGATCGTGTATATGTCAAGAATAATTGACATTTATTTAGGAGAAAATAAATACTAGAAATAGCAAAGTGTAAGGCAATAAAATAAAATAAAGGAAAGGAAAGGAGGAAAAGGGGTATCCCCTTCCATTTTTCACGTAATGAGAAGAATAAGGGAATGAAATCCTTAAACAGGGTTCCCCCAATTCACGCATACCTCCAGCTGCAAAAAGAAAAGGGAATTCGAATCCCTACTTTTCAATTCTTCCTCATCCTTCTTCTTATAAGGCTTCTGTTCTTCATTCTAATCCTCATTCAGCGATATGATCACGACAAATTCGTTGGAGAAAATTGAACGGAGGTTTGGTTCACGCTGGCAGAGGGGCGGCGGCGAGGCTTGCGAAGGCTGGGATGAAGCCGTTCTCGGCGGTCCTCAGCCAAGACTACCGTGGCATCAAGAGGTAATCCTCTTCCTCGTTCTTATTACCTTCCTTCATCATTTAATGGTGATGACGCGGTGGTTATGGTGGGGTACGGTGGCTCGAGGTTCGGGTCGCGATGGTCTTCCCATTCGAGGTTCTTATTTTCACGGCGGTCACCAAAGTAAGGTAGGGATTCAGCTATTCTCCTCGACTAATTATGATTGATTTGGGGATGTTGACTTACCCTTATGTCTCTCCTGCATGCGAGATTTCTGGACGAGGTTGCGGTGCTCAAGGGATTCCTAATATCCCCAAATGCGAGAATCACAGTATGGGTGAAGAAGGTGACCATTGGAACCGTAGGTCATGCGGTTGAGGCGAGGAGAATCCGTAAGGTAACGTATCTCCTTTTTATTTGCTTTTATGTATTTTTCGGTGCTTAAATTAAGGGATGATATGCTTATGACAATGGTTTACAAGTTACGCCTTCAGACCAATGCAAGGTCAGTGAAGGCTAACCGATGAGGGACTTTTTCCGAGAGATGATGTCGGTATGAGGTACAATTTACTTCATTTAATTTAACAAAAATGCTTATGAACATATTTACTGTATATATGTTATGTATCTTTTATATATGTGATACTGCTGAACAACATACGTTTTAGCTTGCAATTATATAAACAAAATGATGATTAACTTACCTGTGAATATGTTTCTGGTCTTCGCTATGTGATTTATGATTGCCTCTTTTGTATTGGTACGATATCCTCTGCTTTGTGATATGCGAATGCGGGTTCTGGATCAGTCCCTGAATTGTTTGATTTCACTACGTGTATAAATGCTCTATCCTTGGTTCTCTCTCTGTGCGTGTATTATAGATGGTAGTATGCTTTCTCTGCTTTCTTTTTTATCTGATGGTTGTTGTATAGGGAATATCTATGCTTATGTTGTCTCCTCTTGCTTTTGTGTAATCTGTCAGAACTATGCCTACACTTATGCTTTGCTTTTTATAATAATTTCTCTATCCCATAAAACTTATCTCTCTCCCTTTTCTATGTTACTTTCTGCTTGTTGCTTTTATCACTGTATGATCTGCTCTCTCTGGCTGTGAGTTCCCTTCTTTTGATAACCGTGTATGATAGCCCCCTTCTCTACTCTCTTGGTTATTCTTTTATGCTGATTATTGATGTAACTGAAAGACTTTCTGGATTGCTTCAGTTTTTTATTCTCCTTTAAGGCTGCCCATGAATACTCTCCTTTATGTTGATAATGATGATGTTTAACTGAAAATTGGGAGCTTAACAGGTAGGAGTTTCTGATATATATATATATATCTTTTATTGCTACTTTTGGAATTCTGTCTGTTGATAACCCATGGCTGAATCACTTTTCTGACTTTATTTTGATTACCTCATGATTGCTGCCCTTTAGCTTATTGTAACTGAAATTCCAATAATGCTACATTCTACCCATTGAGTGCCATTTACTTGGAATTATGCTGAATCATACTTGATTTTCGTTTAAAATGTGTACGAGAATGTGTCCTATGATTGCTTAGAATGCTCTATTATTACTCAAAAAAAATATAACAGCCATACTTTAACAGTTAGTTCTCTTCAATGCAGACCCCTCAACCAATTGTCTGCAGCTTCAGTTTCCATCAGAATGCCAACAACTGCAATCCCGTAAATAGATATGATAACATCAAGCCTAGAGGATGTGACATTGGTGTGAACATCTGATCTAGCAGCCTTATGCTTTCTTCCAACATATAGCTCTTCTTGTAGAAATGTAACACTTATCAAAGCCGTGATGACTGTTGCTTAGAGGTTTGAACATTGCGCAGTATAGAGGACCTCTTTCTGTGATGCACCAGGTTTGAATGAAGAAGCTGACCGCAATTCCAATTCCACTTCCACTGGCAGTGAGATATATAGAGGCAAAAAATTCCACTTGTAACAGTTTTTGTCCTTTGAACAATGCCATTGTTAAGGCTCCACTTACACAACAAACTATCCCTAATATTCGGGCAATGCTCCTTAAGCTTCTTTAGACCAATTTTCTCAAATCCAACAATTGCTTGGAAATATGCATTCTGATTTGCTGTTACTCCCTGTTGATCATTCAAGTAGGAATCAAACTTAGATTTTAATTATTTAGCTTCTTGAGGGATACAAACTTTCATTGGTTTTTAAGACTTTTTCTCTTTGCTTTATACTGGTTGTGTCGTTGGATTGTCAAATGCTTCGATGAATCATGAAACGATGTTATGTAATTTTTTTGAGTTTTGCACCAAAGATAAAAAGTAAAGGCCGGACAAAATTGAGTGTTCACACATATCATTTTATCAAGTGGATGGTCTTTCTTGGTTTTCCACACCCTCAGACAAATCCTAACGATCCTCGCTGACTTCTTGATCATCCTGAGTCTCTTTGTCTTTTTCCAGTCCATAGTATATACTTCTTCCAAAGCACCTGCAACATCATCAGACAAAACCTTTCTCTTATCTTTTGTAGAAGATTCGTCAAAATGAACATGGATCGACTCCTCTACATGCATGGTGTATTTATTAAAAACTCTAAATGTATTACTATGCAATGAATACCCTAGAAATATACCTTCATCCGTTTTTGAATCAAACATTCCTACATGCATAGTAATGTCAAAGTTGGTTTAATGTCAACAAGTGTTTGCAAGGTTGGTTTAATGTCAAAGTTGTGTTGCTCCCCCTCACATTGTTCTCCCCCTCAACCAAGCAACAAGATGAAAATATTTAAGCAAGTGTAGGTAGCATACTTACGAAAGCTCAACAACTTGAAAAAAACTTCAAACAACAAAACATTTTTTCTCCCCATTTTGACATTATCAAAAAGCATAAGCAATATCATGATAATAGTTGGTCAAAAGTAGGAAGAGATATAATAATTTGTGAAAATAAACTGTAATTAATCATTTAGTATTGACTATGATTGATTAACCAGTTTTAAGAAGATTGAACAAATGCACAAATCTCTGCATTTAATCGAATAACGGCTATATTTAATCGATTAAACTGACAAAAAACATAATATGGACAAGATTTATATGACATATCTGTCATGTATATAAGCAATCAGACATAGAATGGTTAATATTACTGATTTGGTCAGTTAAGGCATGTATTAATCAAACATATATAATATACATGCAAGATAAGATCAAGATTCTCATAAAACCACAATCAATAAACCATTGACATAATTAATCACAGTTCAACAATACATGAAATAGCAATTTGAAACAAGTACATAGCAAGAGTTTCATCAAAAGAAAATATATTACAAGCAGAAAGATACAATATCCAAATGAAATGAAGTACATGACCCGAAAGATAAACTAGACAACAAAAACATAACACCCTAAGATCTAGACACTCCTAAACTATTGCTGAGGTGGTGAAGGAGGTCATCTTTCTTGTGGATGCATTATGTCATTGCTGGCCAGAATAAGGAAATCTAGGCGGTTGATTTCTTCGTTAAACTGTTCATTTTATCTCTTAAACCCTAATTGAATCAAGTTCATTAGAGACTCATAGTGAGTATCGGTACGAGCGTTGAGCCTCTATTCCATATAATCCAAATGAGCTATCCTGAAAGGGCGTCCTTGAGGCATAGCAACAGCCTCTCCCTGATTCTCCGGAATCTGCTCATCCATATGAACATCTACATCCGAAAAATCCAAATCCATAGTAATGTTGTGATCTTCCTGGTACTGTGAGGCATTATCATACTTATAAATTCCTATCTTGTGGATTATATTGTCACTAATCAAGTGCTCATGCCAATTTGTAGTAACGATTGTCGTATCAGATGTATCTATTTCTAGATGATCAATGATGCGGGATGTGAAAATACCATAAGCAAGCAACTTGGTCCAAGAGGTTGAGATACCATACATCACCTTTAGAATTCCCTCGGGCCAGTTAATCATAATGTTTTCTCAAATAGCAAACATAAATTCCACGTCGTTGATAGTTGGTTGGGCAGGTTTTGTGTTTCTCATAACAAGTATATATGCAACTATATAATGCAGAAGTTCGTTTTCCATCGATAATGATCCAGCTTTAGTTAATTCTCCTCGCACATACAAGTGCGGTCCTCTGAGATAGAATTTGTACATTTCAGTTGCATCAAATGACTTCCATAACTTATTTGAGCAGTCCCCTAGGCCAGAACCGTCACTAGACAACCCACCCGCAATCAGAAAAGATTTTCATTCAACTCAAATAATTTTCCCGAAACCATAGACCAATAGCTTACATCCTTATATCTAAAGTTAGCATAAAATTCTCTAACTAGAGCAGGGTATATTTTTCCATTAAGCTATGGAAACGGGTTCATTCCCTGAATTTCCAACCCATGAGGAAACTTGAAGCCTTGCTCTACCATCCAAGCCATATCTGCATAGCGAATGTAAGTTGGCTTTATTCCTTGGAATTTGGCTAAGCAAGTTTCTTGTAGAATTAGTGATTAGTAGGACTCTCCATGATCCCTTCTATCACCATGACTAGATAATGAGCCAATTTTCGTTCTCCTTGAAGGATTAGCTTTAGTTTTGACTCTCTTATACTTCATATCTACTATCTTTCTAGTGAAAGTGTGCATGTCAAGAGGAACACTTTGGAAAGCTCTCTTTATATGTCATGGTTTTGATGAGGACAACTTGTGCAAATAAGAGCTTGAAGATCACCAACGAATCAGCATGCTTAAGTCTTTTGATTGGTACTAGGCTTAGACTAGAAAATAGTTTAAGTTGAGTCTAAGGCTTAGGTCACCTAATACATGTCTCATATGCATAAATCTTTTAAATCATTTCATCTTTGAGATATGTCATTCATAATATGTTCATGCATCACATAAATACATGTATATGTGCATTCTAGGCATAAACTAAGTGTTAAACATGTATGAATTAAGTGCATAACGTATTCGAGTTTTTGTATTTAAAATTACACATGAAAATATGATGTTAATCGATTAAGGCATACGTTAATCAATTAACCTAACTGTTTGAGAAGTTGTTGAAACTGAAAAACTTGGAAAACAGAATCAGTTACGTTTTTGAACAACGTTAATCGATTAACCAAGGCTTTAATC
>NC_032018.1:8907305-8907521 GCF_001865875.1 Lupinus angustifolius
AGAATCAACCAGCAAAGGCAAGAATAACAAGGATCGCTTCACTTGCCACGAGTGTGGAAAAGTAGGACATATGAGATTTCAATGTCCAACCTATCTAAAGAAGGTTGATTCAAAGAAGAGCACTCCCAGGGACTTCAAGTCCAAGAAAGATTACATCGTGTGGGATGTACCTAAGGAGGAAACGACATCAAGCACCTCCAGTGAGGAGGAGTCAGC
>NC_032018.1:8907621-8907957 GCF_001865875.1 Lupinus angustifolius
CGAGGGAGAATTTGAGAACTTTCAGTTCGACAAATTCTGTGATAAGCATGGCATTTTGCATCAGTTCTCTGCTCCTCGCACTCCACAACAAAACGGAGTTGTTGAGAGGAAAAATCGCGGTTTAGAAGAATTAGCGAGAACCATGCTTAATGAAAGTAACACCCCTAACTACTTCTGGGCTAATGCAATTCATACTACATGTTATGTTATAAATCGAGTACTTCTAAGGCCTAATTTGAATAAAACTCCTTATGAAATTTTAACAGGCCGCAAACCAAACATATCACATCTTCACGCTTTCGGTTGCAAATGTTTTATATTAAATAACGGAAAGCG
>NC_032018.1:8908057-8909488 GCF_001865875.1 Lupinus angustifolius
CTTGCCTCTATATGCATATGTGTCTCGTGTTTAAAATAATATGTGTTCAAATGCAAAAATATATCTCTTGATTGACTCTTTCTGTGATTATAAATGTCTCGATTAATCCGTTTCAATGCATGCATGAGTCCTAAAGAGTTAAAACCATTCTGCTGCCTGAAAATCAATTTTTCCGTGTTTAATCGATTAAACACTATTTGTTAATAGATTACTTGGGCATCAGCTTTTAAAATTCAAATTTTACATTGGTTTAATCGATTAAACCTTCCCATTAATCGATTAAAACCAGTATTATAAAGGCAAACAGCAGCTCGGTTTTACACTTTTTCAGCATTTTTTTTAGCCTCCTTTATGCTTTGAGTCTCCGAATCCGTAACCCAACTAATCCAAGTGCACTAAAGTAGGAAAAACCTCATCCTAACCCTCTCAAACCATCAAGAAATTGCACTTTATCATCCTCATTCCACCATGTTCCCAATTTTCCACCAAATCAAACCCTAGGTTAAGTTTGCCTAAATCCTTCTCTGCTCATTTAACATCAATTCGGGTTCAACAACTACAATGGAGCAAGGTCGCACAAAAAGGGTCAAGACTACAGCTAACCGTGTACGAAGAAGGGAAGTCGGTTCACCTTCCACTCGGGACCGCGGTGACCCTTATTACTCACTCATCTTGCAAGAAACCCGTTTGGCAAAATTCCAAGGTCGCAAACCCACATATGTAAGGTATGTCGATTTAACCTAGTTGGCAGAACAGAACTTTAGTTTCCCGCATGCTATGGAGGCTCAGGGAGCCGTTCAATTTCTGGAACCCTGCTCTAGTTAGGGAGTTTTATGCTAATTTTAGATACAAGGATGGAAAGTATTGGTCAATGATTTCTGGTAGTCTGTTTGAGCTGAGTGATGATCTGTTTATGAATGTTGGCGGGTTATCATCTTCTGGTTATGGTATAGGGGATTGTTCCTGGGTTAAGGATAACTTTGATCCTATTGAGGTCTATAAGCCATTCCTTCTAGGCCCTCATTTGTACATTCAGGGTCAACTAACCAAAGCTGGGTCGTTATCTGTTGAGAACAGGCTGTTGCATTATGTTATTGCTTACATACTAGTACAGAGGAACACAAATCACGAAGAGCCTACTGTGAATGATTTGCGTTTCATGTATGCTGTAAAGAATAATATCATGATCAACTGGCCTGAGGAGATTCTGAAAATTATGAACAGTGTATCATTGTCTCAGTCGAAGCTGCTTCCATATAGTATTTTCATATCTCGCATTGTCGATTATCTGCACATTGATGTTTCTGATACTATCATTATTGAGTATACTGATAAAGATCACCTGGTTGGTGAAAGTCTTATTCATAAGATGGGGATATACAAGTATGGTACTACTTGGCAGTATCAGGAGGACTACACTACATTTGATCT
>NC_032018.1:8909588-8909907 GCF_001865875.1 Lupinus angustifolius
TCCAAGGGTTGAAAGATTCTTATTTTGCAGGCATGGAACAGTATGAAGAGCGTCAGACTGCCTATACAGACAACAAAATTCAGGAGCTGAGGAACATGATTCAATCTGCTGCTGAAGCTCAGAATGCTATGTTTTATTCAGAATTTCAGAAGTTATCTCTGCTTATCCGGGGTGACCAGAACATTGCTATTCGTGATGATCAGATTGACCATCCTCCGCCTCAACCATAGTTTAGAAGACTTTAGACCTAGGCTATCTCAACCTTAGGTTTATTTCTTCTTATGGCACTTTCTGGATTTAGTTGTTGTTTCTGCTTTCA
>NC_032018.1:8910007-8910295 GCF_001865875.1 Lupinus angustifolius
TCCTATTGGCTATTTCTTTTGTCTAAACAAGCGCATTTGTTCAATTCATCCAAAAATAAAACAGGTTAATTGTTAAATCCCAACTTAATTCATTAACTTTGTTTTATGCTTAACTCATATCTATGCCTCATATTTTTGACCTGGGTTATCTTTTTGATAATGTCAAAAGGGGGAAAGGTTGTTTTTTTGTTTTTTGATTGTGCAGGTTGATAGTAATAACAGCTTCCGAAATACTTGCGCATCATATCAATCATGCCAACACAATCTTCAAGCTTATTCATCAAACAA
>NC_032018.1:8910395-8967248 GCF_001865875.1 Lupinus angustifolius
CTCTCTCTCTTTACTGTTTTCAATCGATTTAATTTGTATATTTGATTCAACTAATACATTCTGTTCTTTTGTTGTATTGCAAGCTATTCTGATATACAAATTTGTAAGCTCTGTATTCGTTCTGTTATCGGTTATCTGTTCTGCATTTAATCGTTTCTGTAACTGCTTACTGGTTCTTTTAATCGATTAATATTGCTGTGTTAATTGATTAAGATTGTGCATATAATCGATTATCTTCCTTTCCTTAATCGATTAAGTAGGGTTGATTCAGCATTAAGTGTTGATTTGCGAAAAGCGGTAATTCTAACCGCGACACCTATTCAACCCCCCCTTCTAGGTGTATTGTAACCATTGATACCTAACAAGTGGTATCAGAGCTAGTACGAAGTGCTAGCTCAACCGCGTATTCGTGATCCTAAAGGGAAAAGGAATGGGTTCTTCAAACCCGTTTGGTGGTGATGGTTCATCCATTAATCGACCACCAATATTCAGTGGTGAAGGGTATGCCTACTGGAAAGTCCGCATGCAAATTTTTATTGAAGCCATAGTGAACAACCTTTCTCTTCTATTTCGAAGAAGATTCATCAAAGTGAACATGGATCGATTCTTCTACAATCATTTTATATTTATTAAAAACTCTAAATGCCTTACTATGCATCGAATACCCTAGATATATACTCTCGTCAACCTTTGAATACAATTTTTCTAAAGCATGTTTTCCATTGTTTAAAATAAAACATTTGCATCCAAAAGCGTGAAGATGAGATATATTAGGTTGTCGGCCTTTCAAAAGCTCATAAGGAGTCTATAAAAGTACTTGATTTATGATATAGCAGGTCGTATGTACAACATCGGCCCAAAAGTATTAAGGCACTTTGCTTTCATTAAGCATCGTCCTAGCCAACTCCTCTAATACATGATTTTTTTTCTCAACAACTCCATTTTGTTGAGGAGTTCGAGGAGTCGAGTTTTGGTGCAGGATCTCGTGTATATTACAAAACTTGTCTAACATGTGGTTCTCAAACTCACCACCATGGTCACTAAGTATATATACAATTTTGCAGGTTAATTTGGTTTTGGATTTGCTTTGTAAGACTTTTAAAGGATTTGAAAGTGTCGCTTTTTGCAGAAAGGAACAAGGTCTATGTAAACCTAAAGAAATCATCTACGATTACCAAAGCATAATAACTACCTCCAAAACTCATGATTTGCGATGGTCCAAACAAGTCCATATGGAGAAGCTCCAAATCCCTTGTTGTGGAGATTACATTTTTCGACGCAAATGAGTTCTTGACTTGCTTATACTTTTGGCAAGTGTCGCAAGATTCTTTAGATTTGAAATTGAGTTTAGGTAGACCAACAACTAAATCATGAAATGACAATTTATCTATGTGTTTAATATGAATGTGCACAATGCGCCTATGCCAAAACCAGATGTCCTTATCTCTTGAGATAAAACATTTTGCAAACAATGTAATGACATCTTCCAAATTAACTATATACTTATTGTTTATACGATCACCACCAAAATTAACATTATTAGATATACTATCACGAATAATTCAAGAATCAGAATCGAAGGATACTCGGTTACCTTTATCGCATAATTGGTTGATACTCAATAAGTTGTGCTCCAAGCCTTCCACATAGAGCATGTTCTCGACCACAGCCTGAGAAGTATTGCCAATTGTGCAAACGCCAAGTATTTTCCCTTGGTTATTGTCGCTATAGGTGATGTACCCTTTGTCTTTAAGTGAAAGATCTAGGAATTTTGATCTGTCATCGGTCATATGCTTTGAACAATCGCTATCTAGATACAAGTGTTCACCATGCGTTCGAAGGCATATCTGCAAAACAGATTACTTGTTTTTTCAGGTACCCAAACTATATTGGGTCCATTTTTGTTAGTAACCAAAGGACATTGTCCCTTTTTCACCCAAACATAAGTACCATTAGGCACACCATACTTTCTAATATAACATGCAATGGAGGTATGGCCATGAGTGCTGCAATATAAACATGTAGCCACGTGAGAATTTGACTTTTTATGAGTATTGACTACAGGTCTCCTATATGGCATTTTCTTATTAGTTGCGGGTTTTTATTTTAAATTCGAATTCTCATTTTGCAAAGTCTCGCAAGTATCGCATACACCAGGTTGACATAAATTATTTTTAGAGCAATCACATGAGCTACAAGAGTAGATTAAACCAAGAGTTTCGATTTCCCATTTTAGTTCATCTAACTCTTTTTCCATTTTAATAATTTGTTGTTCATGAAATACGATTACTCGTTTTCTATCTACACTAATCCTAGCAAGCTTTTTCAATTTCTCATGCAGTTCAACATAGGCATTATACAATTCATCATATGTAGGAGAGTCATCGGAAAAAGATGAAGTGTCAGAATATACCTTAATTTGCATCATCCAGACCACTCGAGCTGCAAGCATCTTGCATTTTTACCATTAAACAAAGTTTTGTAGACTCCTCCTCGTTAGATGTGCTCGATGTTGATTCCTTCTCGGGAGCATCACATACGATGTATACTTTCCTTGATTTGAGGTCTCGAGGAGTGCTCTTCTCAGATTCAACCTTTATGAGGTAGGTTGGACATTGTAGCCTCATATATCCAGCCTTCTCGCATTCGTGGCAAGTGAAGCGTTCCTTTGGATTCTTGCCTTTCTTGGTTGAGTCTCGCGCTTCCTTCTTTTGGAACCTCTTGAACCTCTTCTTTTCTTCAAGAATTTTCCAAATTTTTGTACTAGTAGATTCAAAGTTTCCTCATCCTGATCGGAGTCAGAATCGTCATCCTGTTTCTCTTCTTGATCTTGTGAAGTGGTTTCCTTGAGAGAGATGTTTTTCGTTTTCCTATCTGAATCCCCATTCATCTTTAAGCGCCCTAACTCCATCTCATGTTCTTGGAGTTTGCCAAATAACGTAGCTAAAGGAATGGAATCTAAATCTTTTGACTCCATAATTGTGAATACTTTTGGTTGTCATTTTCTGTCAAGACAATGCAAAACTTTGTTAGTTAATTCCCCTTTAGAAAAAGATTTATCAAGGGAAACTAAATGGTTAAAAATATGAGTAAATTTCTTTCGCATTTCACTAATAGATTCATTTGGTAACATGCGAAATAACTCGTACTCATGTGTTAGCGCATTCATCCAAACATGCTTAACCTCACTCGTGCCTTCATGAGTCACATGTAAAGTGTCCTACATTTTGGCACAACGAGAACCTAAAGAATTCATCATATGATAGAGCCGATGTGATAATGTTTTTAGCTTGAAGGTTATGTTGAACCTTTCTACGTTCATCATCAGTTCATAGACTTTTAGGCTTTTCTTTAGGTTCATCGTCCACCAAGTGGAGTGGAAAGAAAGGACCATTGACCATGGATTCCCAAATGTCCATGTCAATTGTCCCAATGAAAATCTTCATGCACACCTTCCAGTAAGCGTACCCATCGCCACTGAAAATCAGAGGGCATTTGATGGATGTGCCATCTCCACCAAAAGGGTTTGTGGAACTCATCGTATTATCCTCTAGGATCGAACGAATACGCGGTTAAGCTAGTACTTTCGTACTAGCTCTGATACCACTTGTTGGGTACCAGCAGGTCAAAATTCACCTAGAAGGGGGGTTGAATTGGTGTCGCGAATCACTTACTCCGCTTTTCCTATATTTTGCGCAAAATAGAAATATGCTGCACTTAATCGATTAATTTGGTTTTCATCAATTAACAAGTGCTGGACTTAACTGATTATGCTTGTGGATAATCGATTATCATGAGTCTTGCAGTTCTTGATTTTATGGTTTCTTGCCAAGCAAGTCATTACCAATCTTTATACATTTAATTGATTACAGAGGTTACAAAATGATACTAATACAGATTATAGCAGGTAACACAGAATAAATCAATTAACAAGAATATAAAGAACAAAAATAAAGGAGATAAGGGTTAGAAAATTGTTCACAAGGAATTTTTGTTCTGGTTCATTTGCGGTTCACTGCAAGCTACATCCAAGCTTCCCTTTCTGATCTTGGGATATTTTTCTTCACTATTGAAATTGTTTGAATACACACAAACTACCAATACACACAAAACTAAGATGCTACTTTCTTGGACTCTACGAGCTTGACAACCTGAGTTTGACCTCTCTAACTCGTCTACTAAGATCTCCTATCTTTTCACGATTAGGCCCCAGCCATGTATCGCTCAAACCAAGACCTCCTAGTTTCTGTGAAGAATAACAAGATCTCTTCCTGAAGTGAAAATATTCACCAAGATATCAACTTCTTGTTTCGATACAGATTTTGAGTTTTCTTGAGTTCTTAATACTCGGATAAAACAATGTAAACTCAATTCTAAAACACTAAGTAGAATACTCACAAGAACTTAATCTAAATTAGAAATTATGCAAAGGGTTTTCACAAAATTGTTTTCAAAATTTCTAGAAAACACATTTTTCTCACTTTCACTCTAAAAACAAATCAAGAAACATATGCAAGAATATAATGCATGGAAAGACCTAGAGATGCACGCAATAATGTGAATATCTAAGCCCTATTCAACATGTTCTCACTCTCTAAACTATCCTAATGCAATGTATGAAAATGTATATTCAAAGATCTTCTAGTTATGCAAAATTATACAAGATAATGCATGATATGCCACATCGGCTAGAATTCCAGAATTTATACCAAACATACTTATACTACTATTAATCGATTATACATAGACTTAATCCATTAACAGGATGTCAAAATTTGGTTTTCTGTTACGTCTTAATCGATTATCCCATTATTTAATTGATTAACGCACCAACAACATCAGGTTGGTTAGCTACTGTAATTCTGATAATCGATTATCTACTACACATAATGGATTATGTTGTATGAAAAATAGTTTCTTGAATTATGGTTAAATACAAATATGACATGTGATCATGCAATACATAGTTTTTCAAATATGTTACCTTTAATGCATAAAACCATATATGTAGATGCATGAGCATACTTATCATATGATATCTAGATGTTATGTCTCAATTTTAATCTTTTTTGTGTTAAAGCTTTTGTGAGACTTCTACCTAGGTTTACCTAACCTAAACTCAATCTAAGGCAGTTATCTTAAGACTTATAATAAAATAAAACTTACAAAGCCCTAAGTCTATAGATGATCCTTGAGTCTTCAGCTTGTTGTTTGTTGTAATATCTTCAAGCTTTCTTGTATGTCCATTGTCTTCATCAAAACCAAGGTCAACATAAAATATGCAAGTCTTAACTCTTTGAAATTTCACAAACTTAACATTATTAGATATATTGTCACGGATAATACAACAATCAGAATCGAAGGATACTTGGTTACCTCTGTCACTTAATTGGCTGATACTCAATAGGTTGTGTTCCAAACCTTCCATGTAGAGCACGTTCTTGATCATTGCATGAGAGGTATTGCCAATTTTCCCAATGCCAAGTATTCTCCCTTGGTTGTTGTCGCCATAGGTGACATACCCTTTGTCTTTAAGTGAAAGATCAAGGAATTTAGATCTATCACCGGTCATATGCCTCAAATAGCCGCTATCCAAATATCAGTGTTCGAAGGTATACCTGCAAAACATATTACTTGTCTTGTTTAGATACCCAAGTAATATTTGGTCCCTTTTTGTTAGTAAGTACCATTAGGCACACCACATATCCTAACATACAATGGAGGTATAACCATGAGTGTCGCAGTAGAAACATGTACGTATGTGAATATGTAACTTTTTATGAGTATGGACTATAGGTATCCTATATGGCCTTTTCTTATTAGTCAGGGGTTTATATCATATTCCTGTATTGTTACCAGCATTTCTTGATTCAGCTAGTAATGTGTCTAGGTTAAATCTACTACATGTGAGTTTTGTGAGTTTTTATTTTAATTGGAATTTTCAGTTTACAAAGTCTCGCAAGTATCACATACAATAGGTTGACATGAGTTATTTTTAAAGTAATCACATAAGTTGCAAGAGTATATTAAATCAAGAGTATATTAAATCAAGAGTTTCATTTTCTAATTTTAGTTCATCTAACTCTTTTTGCATCTTAATAATTTGCGATAAGATTACATGTGTTCCATCTACGTTAATCCTAGCAAGCTTTTTCAATTCCTTGTGTGATTCAAGATAAGCATTAAAAAAGTCATCATTTGGAGGGGAATCATCAGAAGAAGATGAAGTGACAGAATATACCTCATTCGTATCATCCTGACCACTCGAGTGGCAAGCTTCTTGAGTTTTTAACATTAAGCATATTTTCACAGACTCCTCCTCGTCGGATGTGCTTGATGTTGATTCCTCCTGAGGAACATCCCATACAATATAAGCCTTCCTTGATTTGAAGTCTCAAGGAGTTCTCTTCTCAGATTCAACCTTCTTGAGGTAGGTCGGACATTGGAACCTCATATGTCCAGCTTTCCCACACTTGTGGCAAGTGAAGCGCTCCATTGGGTTCTTGTCTTTCTTGGTTGATTCCTGCGCTTCATTATTTTGGAACCTTTTGAATCCTCCTCTGTTCTTCAAGAATTTTCCGCATTTTTGTACTAGGAGATACAAAGTTTCATCGTCTAGATCGAAGCCAGAATAGTCATCCTCTTTATCTTCTTGATCTTGTGAAGTGGTAGCCTTGAGAGAGATGTCTTTCTTCTTCCTATATGAATCCTCGTGCAGCGTCAAGCGCCCTAACTCCATCTCGTGCTCTTGGAGTTCGCCAAATAATGTTACTAGAGGCATGGAATCCACATCTTTCGACTCTATTATTACAGTTACCTTCGATTTGCATTTCCTATAAAGACAACATAAAACTTTATTCGTTAGTTCACCTTTAGCAAATGATTTATCAAGGGAAATTAAATGGTAAACTATATGAGTAAATCGCTTTTGCATTTCACTAACAGGTTCGTTTTATGACATGCGAAATAACCTTGCTCATGCCTTCATGGATCACTTGTAAAGTGTCCCACATTTCTTTCACATTTTGGCACTGTGATACCCTAATGAACTCATCATATGATATGGTCGATGTGATAATGTTTTGAGCTCAAAGCTTATGTTGAACCTTTCTACATTCAACATCGGTCCATAGCTTTTTCGGCTTTTCTTTAGGTTCATCGTCCACCAAGTGGAGTGGAGCGACAGGACCATTGACCGCGGATTCCCAAATGTATGTGCCAATTGCCTCAATTAATATCTTCATGTGCATCTTCCAGTAGGCGTACCCCTCGCCACTGAATATTGGAGGGTGATTCATGGATGTGCCATCACTGCTAAAAGGGTTAGTAGAACCCATGGTGTTATCCCCTAGGATCAAACGAATATGCGGTCAAGCTAGCACTTTCGTACTAGCTATGATACCACTTATTGGGTACAAGCAGGTTAGAAGGGGGTTGAATGGGTGTAGCGGTTACTTATTCCGCTTTTTCGATTTATATCGCAGAACTGAAAATTGTTGCACTTAATCGATTAAGCTTGGTTTTAATCGATTAACAAGTGCTTGGACTTAATCGATTATGCTTGGGGATAATCAATTATCCTGAATCTTGCACTTCTTGATTTTATGTTTTCTTTCACAGAAAGTTACCGATTACCAATTTTTACACAACCAATTGCTTACTGAAGTTATAGAAGGATAGCTAAAGAGATTCTAACAGGCAACTCAAATTAAATCAATTAAGAAGAATGTATAGAAAAAAAAGTAAATGAGATAAGGGATATAAAATTATGCTCAAGGAATTTTTATCCTAGTTCATTTGTGGTCCACTGCAAACTACATCCAGGCCTCCCCTTCTGATCTTGAGAGATTTTTCTTCATTGTTAAAATTGTGTTTGTTTACACGCACACTTCCAATTACAATAAAAACTAAGCCGCTTCTTTCTTAGCACCTATGAGCTTAACATCCTTGGTTTGACCTATCTAACTCGTCTACTTGGCTCTCCTATCCTTTCGCGATTCGCCCACAGCCTCAGTATCGCTCGAACCAAGACCTCCTTATCTCTATGAAGATTATCATGATCTCTCTTGAGGTGAAACTACTCACCAAGAGATCAACTTTCTTGTTCGTTATTGTTTTTGATGAGTTGTCTTTAGTACTTAATACTCGTATACAACAATTAAACTCAATCTAAACTCTAAGAAGAAAACTCCACAAGAACCTAATCTAAATGAGATTTAATGCATAAGGTTTTTGTAAAATTGATTTGCACACTTTTCAGAAAAAGATTTTTCTCACTTCACGCTTAAAGAAATCAAAAAAACTATGCAAGAATGCAATGCATTGAAACCTAGAGATAAATGCAATGATTTGAATTTCTAAACCCTATTCAGTATGTTTTCACTCTCCAAGCTCTCTTAATACAATGTATGAAAATATATGATAAAACTTATTTTCTAGTAATGCAAGTTATGCCACATGGGCTAGAATTACAGCCTTTATAGCAAACATATTGAAGCTGTCATTAATCGATTATATTGTGTCTTGATCAATTAATATGGTGTTAAAAATTGATTTTCTGTTATGTCTTAATCGATTAATCAATGACATGATTGATTAACATACCATAAGTTTCAGATTGGTTAGCCACTATAATTTTAATAATCGATTATATACAACACATAATTGATTATGATGTATAAACTTTATTTTCTTGATGAAAGGTAAACTACCTTATGACATGCGATCATGCAATACATATTTTTCAAATATGTTATACCTTTAATACACAAAACCATGCATGTAGATGCATGAGCTTACTTGTCATATAATATCTAGATGGTATGTCTCAATTTTAGTCTTATTCATTTTAAAGTTCTTGTGAGACTCCCACCTAGGTTTACCTAACCTACACCCGATCTAAGGCAATCATCTTAAGACTTCTAGTGACGTAAAATTATAAATTCCTAAGCCTATAGATATCACCCTTGAGTCTTCGGCTTGTTTTTTGTTGTAAGATCTTAAGCTTACTTGAATGTCCATTGTCTTCATCAAAACCAAGGTCAACTTCAAATATGAAAGTCTTGAATCTTTGCACTTTTAACCATTTCCTTAAAGCTTTGTTGTGGTTCAAAGGAATGGATTTGTACTATTGTGTATGCTAGTCCTTCTTATAGGGATAGACAGTTGTTGTCAGATCATCTTGTGTCCTTTCATAGTAGGGTGATTTTTGCCATGGTTTCTCTTAGGGGATTTCAATGAAACACTTTTATCGTCTGAGTCTTGGGGGGGGGTCGCTTCAACTATTCCCTAGCTAACAGGTTTGTCTATGTTTTGGAGGCTTGTGGTTTTATCGATATTGGTATTGTTGGTAGTCATTTTACCTGGTTCATAAGAGAACAGAATGGTCGCAATATCTCTAAGATGTTAGACATGGGTCTTTTTTATAGCTCTTGGCATACTGCTCTTCCGGAAGGTTCCGTTGAGAATCTCACAAAGTTGCATTCGGATCATAGCCCTTTACTGGTTCGATGTAGTGGTTAGGTTGAATTTGCTGGCAATAGACCTTTCATATTCCAAGTTGCTTAGACTACTCCTAAATATTTTAAGCATGTTATCCAAAAGGCTTGGCAACATGGTAATATGGGTGTTGTTGAGGGGTTGGACAGAATTCGTGAAGATTCACTTACTTTCAACAACTTGATATTTGGTAACATCTTTCAGAGAAACAGAAGAGTTAAGTCGAGAATTTGAGGTGTTCAAAGGATATTAGAAGATACAGAGGATTATGATCTGGATATTTGAGGTCCAGTTGATGAGAGATTATAATAATATTCTGAAACAAGAAGAGTTTTTGTTGTACTAGAAATCCAGAGAACAATGGGTCAAGTTTACGGGTAGGAACATTAAATACTTCCATACCCAATCTACTATCAGAAGAAAGAGGAATAAGATTCATGGTCTCCGTTTAAAAGGATGAGACATGGTGCACGGGTCCTGATTTGATGCAAAATGAAGCTTAAAGGTACTTCTAGGGTTTTGTTTTTAAACTACTCAGGTCTTCACTAATTAGTGCCCTATGACCACTCTTGTTTTGTATAGCATTGGGGTTCCCACTTTAACCGTCCCAGTCACTAAGGAAGAAGTAACTTATGTCGTCATGGGTATGAAGTCCTTTAAAGCTCCTAGTCTAGGTGGGGTTCAGTCTATTTTCTTCAAGAAGTATTGGTCGTTGGTGGGAGATGGGATATGGCAGCTTATCTCGGATGCTTTTGAATTTGGCTTTTCTGATGCCCACATTATTGAGACCCTTATAGTCCTTATTCCTAAGGTGAGTAGCCCCACTACATTGATGGATTTCAGGCATATAAGTCTTTGTGATGTGGTGTATAAGATCATTACCAAATTTCTGGTTAATAGATTGAGGTCTTTCTTGGATGAGTTAGTTGGTCCCTTTCTGGGAGAGGAACTTCGGACAATATCATTTTGGCTCAAGAAGTCATGCATTACCTTCATGCATTACCTTCATTACTCTCTTTTTTATATAAAAGATCATACTTATTTCTTATATATGAACAGTTAGTGTAATATATATAAATAAGGGTATTTATATAGGTATAAAAATTAATTTATATAATTTTACTAAATCTTCATTAAAATTATGATTTTGAATATGAAGATGTATAAATAAGTCAGGCACCAATTATTACTAAATAAGTCCAGGTACCAATATTACAAGTAGATTGTCGTCAGAAATAAAGTCAGACAACAATTAACAAAAGAGAAAGCAAAGAAGAATCATAATAAAAAAAATCAGAATTCATTATCCTGTATAGGCTGCAGCTACTATTTTCTGGTTAATAATGGTAGATGCGTGTAATCTAAGTTTTGTGTGCCTCTATTTTCCATTATATTCGATTTCTTAAATGTATACTAGTAACTCTTGATTCTAATCTATGTGAGAAACAAAATATTCATGCGATTCCAGAAAGAGGACAAACTTAGGTGTTGGGCATATAGATTATAAGCAAACATCTATATAAATAACAATTATTCCAATGTTAAATGAAAACTATTTCAGAACCATTATTAAACAATCTCTACTAAACCAAAGACTCGAGAACTAGTGACCTCACCCTGGTTTTCTTTTTTTTAAAAAGGTTGCATATTACTATATATTTGTTTTATTATTTTCATTCCAGTGTTTCTATGATATATTTAGCATTGCTTTCATTAATCATTAACTAAGTATGTATCTATTAATCATTCAATGTAGATATTAAATCACAAGTTTATACACCAACAGTTTTTACAAGATGTGTTGAAGATATGTGATTTTTGTTCAACTGATTTAATGATGCTTGATAATTAACTTATGACTTATATCATTGATATAATCTTTGGAAAAAATCAATAATTTTTTAGAGAAGTTAGTTGAAATTGGAAGATACATTGTTTGTTAAAGTTGTAAGTTGATTTATGTTTGTTAGTTGTAATATTGTTTTCGTTAATCCATTAAGAGTTTAATTAAGTTTAATTAATCGGTTAACTAGTTAGTTATTAGTTAGGCATTTTAGTATATAAATGGTGATTCTCTTATTCCTTGTAACTAAATGCAATACAGAAAGTTTTCATTTTCTCATTCATGATTTTCTCTCATACTTCTTGATTCATCAAGAAGCCTTTTTCATGTCTCCTACTATTTTAACATGGTATCAAAGCATAATTATTCTTTTTGATAGCTTCCGCTCATGTTCTTTTTCTTTTCCGCCATGGGATGTATTGCAAAACTCATGCTTCTGGAGGATGTATTCTTTGCAAGAAGATGTGGGATGCATTGCTGGAATGATGAAGAAGTATTCTTCATATATCTCATTCCTCAAATAATATTCGATTTTGGATTTCAGTTTGTACACTGCATGTTCTCCATCAAGATGAAACTCCTTTATTATACATCCTAGTCTTCCGGGAAGGAGTGATAAATGATGCAACATCAGTTGTTTCTCTTCAATGTTGAGCAAAAGCTTGATCTTTCAAGACTTGATGGTAGGATGTTCCATGTTCTTGGAAATTTCTTTGATCATGTTCATCAACATCACCCTCATTCTTATTTTCTTTATTTACAAGATTCAAAATTTTCTTTATTTGGTCTCCTAAGAGTTATTTCTATGTGTATGATGTTTTATTTTCTATACTCTCTACTAGCCACCAAATCTTGCATGAATCCTCTATTGGAATACATCAAACTTGGAATGGAAGATGTGAGATGGTTTGTGATGAGAAATGATGACAATGTGTTTGTGGTGGATAGTGTGATGATGTGGATCTCATCACAATTTAGATTGGAAGTTATGACTCACGAGATTTCAAAGAAACTATAGCAATTGGTTTTTTCCATGCAATGGAAAAAGAGATTCTCATTGTCCATTCTATGGTATTAGATTCTAAAACATACCCTCTTGCTCTTTGCTTATGGTATCGATAAAGAAGAGCTAAGCCAAGAAAAATATATATAGCATCTTTAAAGAATGAAGATTCACCCTCTCGTGTGGGAGCTTGGTAACACATGTTTTATGAATGTTATCTTGCAATGCTTTGTGGTGTTTGGAATTGGTTGTTTCAGGTTTCAAGCTCAGTGTAGTAGCTTGGAACCAATCTTTTCTTCTCAATGACAACAAGAATCTCCACATTATTTTCTTATTCTTCATCTATTACACCCAATTATTTCTCATTTCTTTATTGCTCTAGTTTCTTTACCCATTTCTCTTTCATTAAACACACAATATTATAGTTTGTAATTTTTCCTCATTGAAGCAACATATAAGGATCAAGATTAAGGTTCATCTCATTTCTCTCTTTTATCCGTTATGGTTGGTTTACTTCTATCAAAAAATGGTTAAGAACTGGATGAAATTGCTTCTGTCAAATGGTGGTTAAGCATCAGTATTGCTTCATGTTCAGATTTTATGACTAGAAGACGAAGATTCACTCACCAGCAAGATGAGATATTACAGTATATGTGGTGTTCATCACAATTATTTCAAGCTTGAAATGTTTGACACATTCCAACTTGAGGGGGATGTTAAAGTTGTTAGTTGATTTCAGTTTGTTAGTTGTAATATTGTTTTGTTAATTGATTAAGAGTTTAATTAATCGATTAACTAGTTATTTATTAGTTAGGAATTGTAATATATAAAGGTGATTCCCTTATTCATTGTAACTCAATTCTATATAGAAAGTTTTCATTTTCTCATTCATGATTTTCTCTCATACTTCTTGATTCATTAAGAATCATTTTTCATGTCTCCTACCATTTTAACATTGTTTACTTATTAGTTTATATTCTTTTGAAGTTATCAATGATTTTATATGTTGTCACAACAATCATAGAAAGAGCGTTTTTATCTATGAAGATTGTAAAAAATAGGTTGTGTAATCGAATGAGAGATGCGTGGATAATTGAGTGTTTAGTGACTTATATTGAGTGAGATGTGTTCAACAATATTGATAATGAATTGATCATTGAACAACTTCAAGTTATGAAGTCACATAAAAATCAATTATGAAATATGTAATTCATTTTATTAGCTATATTTAAATTTTGTGATTTTAACATTTATGTTTTGATCTTTTAATATATAATGATATTTATTATTTTAATTTTTGAGATATTTACATACCCTGCTCATAGGTTTTAGATTCAACAAGCCCCTTCACTTCTCTGAGTCATTATCGTCGACATTGCAGCTTTGTCATCTTCATCGCTTCACAACCTTCGAGTAGGGTCTCAATATTTTGGTGCAATAATGAAATGAAAGAGGAAGTGATGGGTCAAAGTTGATCTTTTATTCGCTATAGCTCGACCTTTATTAACTGTAATAATGTCAATGAAGTCGATGCTAATTAATTTAAATTAGGCGAGCATTAAATAACAGTTAGTAAAATATTAAAATTTACAATTTAGACTTTTTGCGTTTTTAAGTCAAATACAATTTTTGATGGTACATGTATAATTCATTTTTTTTAATTACATTTTTGTCATTAAAAATAAATAAAAAAATATGTATTTGTCTTTTCATTAATAGGGGAGATTATTGTTTAATTTTAGGATGTTACGTAAGCTTTTCTTGTAGTGTAAGTTGGTAGTATCAAATATAGTGACAATAATGTATACATGTTTAGTCTTTGATATTAAGACTCTGAATTAACATTTCTTTAAATGATTAATGAGTGAGCATAGAATAGAACGCGATTTTTGCATAGCCCGTATTACAATTACAAATATATGGTAAAGCTCATAAATCCATATTTTATATTAAAAGCTAATACTTAGGGTATAGTGAGAAATAATATATATATATATATATATATAATTTTCTCACATAATAAATAGGCATTGGATTTTAATATGTAAATAATATGTTACATATTAAAATAATTGTTTAAGTTATTGTGTACTATGGAATTTGGGTTTGTTATTTAAAACTTTGTTTTCATAGTCATCAACATAGTCATAAAAAAAATTCATCAAATTTGTCTCTCAAAATTAAATGTCCTACCATTTGCCCCTTCATTAAAGGCATCTTAATAAATAGACTAACTTGATGACAATTTTATGTTTGAGAGGCTAATATGCTTATAAATTTCATTAGAGGATTGAGTTAATAACAAATTTAATCTTTAACGGACTAATATGATGACAAATATCTTTGAATGATTAAATTGGTGACAAATATATGGAAGTGCAAAGTGTCAAGGATTGCACTAGCAATGTTTTGTCTATGTTTTGATGAAGACAAGAAGTTAGTAAAAACTTGAAGATGACTCAACAATCAACATGCCTAGAACTTCATGGTCATATCTAGATTAGGTAATATCAATAGAGTTATATTTCTAAGTAGTATGGGATGTGTGTCTTAGTTAATGAGTATAGGTTAGGTAAACCTATATGCAAGTCTCACAAGCCATAAATATTGACATATCATATTCATGAGGCATATTATCTAGTTTATTATATGTTCATGCATTAATCATACATGTTATATGTACATAACATAACTGCTAAACCATGTATAGGAGTCAAGCATAACATATAAGTAGTTTACCATTTAATCACGTATTGATATATGTTGGTTAATCGATTAACATGGTGTCTTAATTGATTAACGTGGCTGTTTTCTGTTTTAACCGTTTTCTGTTTTAACTGCGTAACTGAAAATAACAGTTTGTAGAGTCAAATTTGTTTTGTATAAGTTCTGGCAAATTGCAGAAACGTGTAGCATTGCATATTATTGTTTAGAAACTATTAGAGAGCATATTTTCGTGATTTACTACATTATAAGCAGAAGAGAGATGCATGTGTGAGAAAGAGAGATTAACATGCTTAGTTGATATTGTTCATGATGTATTGCATGTAGTTTTTTAATCTCATTCATTCTTTCTTGCATGTTCGTGCATTCTGATTAGAGATTTTAGAGAAAGATTATGCGTTATATGTTTTGTATTAATTCGCATACATTCATGATGGCTTGTGTTACTTGAGTGTGAGTTAATCTTTGAGTTTTCATTGTTGTAATTTGAGCATTTTAGTGCTTAGTAAAACTCTATTTTTGTTTACTGTTTTGTACTTTGGGTTTTGTCTCTTAGTGTCTTACCACCATTGAGATTGATTGAATCTTCACCAAGGCTTGGAGGTCTTGAATTTAGAGCGAGAATCTTGGTTGGGGCTGGATCGCGAGAAAGGTTTTCTTGGGTGATAGGGATAGTCAAACCAAGGTTAGAGGTTCTTGAAATTCAAGAAAGAAGCGTCTAGAGTCTTGTAATTGAATTGGTGTATGTGACAATACAAAGTTTTCAATACAGTGAAGAGAAACCTCTCAAGATCAAAAGGGACCCGCAAACGAACCATGATAAAAATTCATTTGTGCAAGTTGTTCTGTCTCAATCTCTTTTATATTTCAAACTGTTTTAATTCATGTTTGAAGCTAATATTTTGCATACTGCTACTTTTTATATCCTTGTTAATTGTGCATAAAAATATTTGTTGTATCTCTACTTGTTTGTTGATAAATAACTGTGCAATTAGCCAATCTGGTAATTCTGTTTTTGTTACGTGTTAATCGATTAGGCTCATTGGTTAATCGATTACCTGGACTGTTTTCCACAACTGGGTTTTGGTGCGAGAAGCAGTAATTGATAACCGCTACACATATTCACCTCCTCTAGGTGTGTCTAGACCACTGATACCTAACAATATAATCTTTAAGGATTAACATAGTGACAAATGTTTTGAGACTAATTCATAGCAAATGATGTTTTGAGAACCAAATTACGTAACTCGTTACAAATTTTAGAGTGAATATTCACTTTGGTCCTTGTAAATTTTGTGTATACCAATTTGATACTTGAAAAAATAAAAATAAAAACCAAAAAATACTAAAAGATCATGAATATGAGTCAAAAAATTCTATAAAATATTATAAATAATACTAAAAATAACTAATTTAACTCACATTTAATATTTCAAGTCATTTTAGGTACATTCTTTTTCAAATTTTTAGGGACAAGATTAATACACGTGAAAATTTTAAAGATCCAAAATATATCTTTCGTCTAAATTTAATGTGCCGATTCTAAAACTGTGTATGCATAAAATATTTGACATCTCAACCTCTGAAAATTTTCTATGCATAAAATATTTGTTATAAACATTGTTGCATAAAATATGGAAACCAAAAAAATTGTTAAAAAACCTCAATTACCTCTTAACTGATGGTTACATGTAAAACTTTAGATGAAGAAGAATAGGGATCTCATGTCCTCTCTCTACCTAATAAAATTTTAGTGAATAATATAAAAATATCAATGTTGTATGACTGTTGATTGGACTTGAAAACGGATTTGGTTTGTAGTTTTAACTGAATAAGGGTTAGATTGCTTTAAACTAAAGAAATTTCACTAATTATGTTAAACTCAATTAAACCAGAATAAACCATAAAATAAACCAGATAATTCACTTAAAATTTAAAAAAATGAAACACTTGTTTTTACCCCAATCTAAAAAATGATAGAGATGTTACTTTAATATGATTATATATTTATAGAAAAATATTAATTATATACGAAATTACTCAGTTCAATCAGACGGTTTAACCATTTAAACCTAATACGAGACATCTTCTGATTTAATATCTAACTCGAGTTATACAATATTGATTTTTATTTCTATAAGTAGCATTTTTTTATCGAATAGAGACACGAATGAGATAGTCCATTCCCATTAAGATGAGCAAAGCCAGAAATAATTCTCTTCACATTATAGAATTTCCAAATACCACAGCTTTTAAGTTTGGGAAAACATTTTTTGTCTCAAAAATGTATCACTCTATGTATTACTCATTTGTATTTAGTTGAAAAAATATATTTAGTTAAGGTTTTAATAATTAATTATTTTTTTGATCAATCACAAGTAATTATGTAAGAAAAACTTAGGATAGGATTAATTTGTCATGTAGTTCTCATTTTTTATACGTATAAATTACAAAACGACTATAACAACTTAACAAGGATGCCCCGAACTACTCTTTTAACTAGAGTGATTAACTTTTATCAGGTGTAGGATCAAGTTTAAGCCTTAAAAGTATACCTGATTAATATTTAGCGTTGAATAACTGTTTGTTTCACTCTCGCCTCAATTCAACTTTTATTTACTGAGCTTATGTTTATATGTGTCTGTTTAATTCTCAGATATGATGATATTTTTTTTACTTGAAATAGATAGTGTATTTGATTTCAAGAATATATCTATTATTATAATATGATTTTTAACATAAGTTTTTAGAGAATAATATTTATGTATTATAAGTGTAAATATCTATGCAAAATACATTATTCATCATCTATTTGTATTATTTTTTTGAAAAGCCAGTAATGATTCAAATGAATAATACACTGACAATTAGGAATGACAACGGGGCAGGTCGGGGTCGAGTTTGTACATACCCAAACTTGAACTCAAAATTCAAAACCTGAACCCGAACTCAATGGGGTTAAAAATAAAAATATCATCCCCGGAAAAAAAACCGAAAATCATAAAGTATTAAGGAAAATATGATATTATTTTCGTGTAATTTTTCTCTAGCATTTCTATTTTCTCTTGCATTATTTCATTTCTTTTATGTTTGAAAATCCAATAGTATGTAAAGTAAAATTAAAAAATAAAACAATTGGCAAATGATAGAAATTTCAATTTTAAATTGAATTACCTTACATCGTGACGGGTTCGGATTAGGGTCTTTGTTATACCAAACTCGAAATTTAAACCTGAGTATTACCCAAACCCGAACTCAATTACATCGGGTTTTCCCCATTAAATTCGAGTTCAGTTCGAGTACCTACGGGTTCAATTTTTATTATCATCCCTACTGACAATGTATAAAATTCATACACTATTAAGGTATATATATTTCTCTCAAGTTTTTAATAACTTTTCCTAATAACAGGATACTAACATTTTAATATCATTTTTTAATTTTTTATCATAAACACATTCAAATATTTCACAAAATATTTTGTTATATAATTTAATATCAAACTACATATACAGGTATGTCTTCGAGTCAAGAAGCATATACGAGTCCAAAATTATTTTGATCAATATTTAAGTATTGGTAAGGGATAAACATTACCTAGCTTAACTCAACTAATGAGTGCCACTACTTTAGCTACAACACTGACACACTCATCAACCAACCGCTCACCACCGTCAAACCCATTCCACCACTGCCACGCCCACCCTCACTAATATTCCTATGGTAGACAAGGTCACCCTCCTGATAGACAACTTCAAATCAATTAACCACCTCCAAATCCGTCATCATGACCTGAACCAGCACCCTATCCTCAACATCAAGCTCCAACGATCGTACACCTTCAACCACTTCCGCAACTCCACTACTCCATCGCACTCTTCAACCAAACCCACAACCCCAAATCCAAAGTCACAATCTTCACTCTCACACACCAAGCCTCCACTTATTATATTCAAGGGTAAAACAGTATTGCTCAGGTTGCAAAAAAAATTAGTTCCTTTATCATCCTTTTCGTGTGTAAAACCATGGGGAAAAAACAAATAAATGGAGATAGAAGATAGCTCACTTTTTTCATGTTTAAAATCCTCAAAACCACATAAAAACTTGACAAATATGATCTGGTATTATAAGACCATACAAAATCTACCATTATTCCCATCCCTTCAGGACAATTTTCTAAAAAAACTGTCCCTCCTCATCATCTAACACCCTAATGGGAGAGGGTCGTGTAGCCAAAAATCAAGGCGCAGCAGTTGGTGCCGCAATTTTCGGTTACGCGGCTTGAGAGAAATAAAGAGAAAAGGAGCAAGATGACCACTTTAAGTATTACCATCAATGAATTTGAGTATTTCCTAAACAAGAAAAAGCTCTACTATTGAAGGACACCCACATTACTAAAAGTGATGCACATTAAATGATATATAAGGTAAAAAAAATTAAGAAGCCATAGCACCTAAGAATTTATCCAAATGTATAGGGAGAGAAAAGAAAAGACAACTAGATGCATACTAAGGAGGTCAAGCGATAATTATACATGATATTGTCCAGCAAATCTATACATTCTTGTTTATTAAGAATGTACACCTACAAATTACAATATACTAAAGATTTATACAAATAAACTACCACAGAATTCAAGAGCAATTAAGTAATGCCTATATAAATATGCTTAAAATAGAAAACCTATCCATCCAAAGTATACTTCCACAGATCTTATCTGAAGTCAATTTACTAGCCAGAAGAACATGGCGTCTCTTTCAGGATCTTACATTCTGAAATCCAAGAGGCAAACTGTATTATCAGCAAAACAAGCGGCCAGCTTGTCACCCTCCTTATTCCAGCAGACCTCAAAAGTGCCCCCATTGCCAGTGTATGTTCTCATGATCTTGCCATCCTTCAATGACCATATGAGCACAGATTTGTCGGGAGACCCACTGGCTATATATTCACCATTTGGACTGAATGCAACAGAATATACGGGTTCCCTGCCGGACGAAATAAACATTTCAGAAATGGAGGAATTAATTACATTCAAAGAAACAGAACCTACCAACCTCCTTTTACTATGTCTTATGTTTTTTCCACAAGAAATCCAAACTTTCTAGCTAAGTTAAAAGATTGGAACTTAACATAGGTGCATAAAGGTCTACATCATTTTGAAAATACAGATTGAAGCTTAGAACTTCATGTTGATCTGCCTCATTGGCCATAGACCTCCAAAACAGACAGGATATGGGGAAATCTCATACTACCCTCATTTACAAATAAATCAAAGCTATAAAAGACAGACCCTCACATAATTGGACCAAAGCTATATAAATAGTACCTGTGTCCATTCAAGGTGTATAAAGATTTCCCGAGTTCCGCATCCCATACCTTTACAGTTGAGTCAAATGACGCACTGCATGAAAAGATGAGTACATGGTTTTTAACACGAAAACATATTTTTCAATACTATAGGACAAAACACAAAAAGAGCATGTATGCATTGGTACATAGCCATCATAATCAAACATAAGATGGCAATATTTTACAGAAGTTGAAAACTTAACTGTAAGAAACTCCACTGCACTAGAACTTACAATATACAGTATTAGTACTCATTTAAGTCAAACAATTAACATGGAAGAGCAGTCAATCAAAGAGTCAAAGAGCATAAAAATATGCCCAGGTAATTAATAATCAACGGGAATCAGTAATATCCCACAGGTAGCACTTCATTCTACTTCTACATACTTCAGTTAACACTGCAAGGCCACTCAGAACTTATAACCAATTTCAGTAGTAAAAAAATGCAGTTGTGGCCTATCGCCAAGTTTAAGGTGCGAAGCAATAGAGTAAATTAGTAAACAACAAACAGTAGTAAAAAAATAAATGCATGTACATAAATCAAGAATAATAAACCTGGTTCACCAAGGAATTAACTTACCTAGCTAAAACCAACTTTTTATTAGGGTTACTTGTGCCAGGACCAGTGGGGCTCCATCTGATAATATATATCTCCTACAAAGCAATTGTTTAGTTTTCCCAACAGCATGCAGAATGTCTAAGAAATTCAAATGCGAACACAAAATCAAGAGCTGACACAGGAAAACACTCAAAACTCAGGATACCTTGGAATGCTCCTTTAAATCATGAAGATACTTATCATGCTTCATATTCCATATCTGCAAAACAATCATGTAACTCAGAACAGTAAATATCAAAACGTATACAGAATAATTTCACAAATTACTTCATGTTTCTCTGATAAAAGAATAAATATAAAATAAACTCTTAGCAAAAGTCAATATTACCAATCTACCAGCAAAAAAATTGCATTATGGAATGATAGCATAGATAAGATCAGTTACTAAGTGGACAAATATCAGACCTTTGCAGTGTTATCATCAGAACAGGAGGCCAGCAATGAACCTGTTGGATCCCATTTGACACAATTAACTTCACCCTGAAATTGCAGTAAGCTCATAAGCATACAAAAAAGACTTATCCAATGACTATATTGCATTTCAATGAAATATCTAACATGTAGCTTTCTGTACACCTAAGGGTGGAAACAGGCCAGGCCGCCTACCAGGGGCCTATTACCTGGCCTATAACAGGCCAGGCCAGGCCAGACTTTCTTCGTAAACAGGCCAGGCCAGGCCAGGCTTTCTTCGTAAACAGGCCAGACACAGGCTTTTTGAAAAGCCTATTTAGTTAAATAGGCCAGGCTGTAGGCCATCCAAAAGGCCTATTAAGCCTAACAGGCCGACCTATTTAATTATATTATGTAATATGTTCATATTATACAATTTTAATATAAGTAATATTATTATACATATGTAATATTAATATAAAAAATATAATTTAATTGTTAGGGTTAGAAGAGTCTAATTAAAAGTAGGAATATTAACCTATCTAAATGTAGATATGATGACCTATTTCAAGATGATATAGTAAAACAGGCTTTTAAACAGGCTAACAGGTCAGGCCAGGCTTTTAAACAGGCCAGGCCTAGGCTTTGAAATTTTTTTTAAACAGGCTAACAGGCCAGGCCAGGCCCAGGCTCCTACATACTATATAGGCTGGGCCTGTTTAAGGCAAAGCCTGGCCTGACCTGTTTCCACCCTTATGTACACCCTCAGTGAGCAACAATTTCAGATATTTGAACCTTCAACCTCAGCCAACTATGATATACAATGCAAACGTGCAGAGCTTTTAAACTAGTCAAGTGGGACTTTACTACCAAAGCAGATTACAACTATTACAACAAAAAACAAAACAAAGTAACAGTCTTTTCCCATTGGATGGAGTTGGCTACATGGATTTTCTAGCCAATAATTAATTCCTAACTGTCATATAAAATATACCTAAATATTAGGCCAACTCAGGAAGTCAAGACTCATTCTTAAAGCAGCAGCCTCAGGCTTTGCACCATATAATACTTGCCAGTCATTTAACTTATTACCAAGAAAGTCGAGATGAACTCCTCTTCCTCCCAATAGGTAATGATTTCAGTGTTAAGTATCAGTGTTATAGCTCAATGCTAAAAAAATAAGGTCTAATGTACAAACCTGGTGTCCACTAAAAGTTTTTATAGGATGGTTGTCACCAATCTTGCAAACATAAATCATATGGTCAGAGGAACTTGTGGCAAAGGACACGTTGTTGCGCCAGTCAACATCAAGTGTTGGACCTAAAAAACATAAGAAGCCCATAGTAAACAATCATTCCTCAACATGGTTAAGAATATTCCAGCCGAAGTTCTTTATATAGAATAAAAAAAAATTCCTTGATTAAATTATGTATTGAAATTTGCACCTGAATGAAATTCAAATTGTTGTTTCCATTCCTCTGTCTTCACATCCCACACAATTGCAGTTCTATCAAAACTTCCAGTAAGAAGATAATCGCCTTTCTTATTCCACTTCAGAGAGAATATGGGTCCCTTGTGTTTGTTTAATGTACTCCTCAGTTCACCTGGTCAAAGATTGGTCACCACATAATCAAAACAGATTTTGTATGAATCTAAAATCAAATTCAAATATTCTAAAAGCCCGCACAAAGAAACCTACAATTCTCACAAATACAATGAATGCAACTGCAAATACCAGACACTAATATACCCATTGAAGGTACTCTCACATGACAGATAGATACACACATAATAAAAGGTCCATATGCAGACAAGCATAAACTACAAACTGTTAAGCCAAAAGTGCAATATCTTTATCACTCAAATAATTTAAAGTTCATTAAATAAATTTTCTGATTACAAAATTATTAGTAAAGTCATGCTGACTCAACCATTTTGGCTACAGAAAATCAAAATTGTGTCAGCAAGCAATTATATGGTTAACTTTTTGCAAGGTCAACAACCACAAACAATAGTGATATTTATAAACAAAATGGTTGAGATTATCATTGCTCATATTATTAAACAGGTGCAAACTAATAACTCTTATCTCACATCAATACATGCATAAAAGATGCATCGCAACCTTTCGAATTCAAATATACATCACGAGCTATCGTACCAGTCTAATTAAACAAGCTGGCTACACAGCATAGCAGATACAAGCATGCATAGTAATATCAATCACAAACTGATGATGCTAGAATTGGTTGCTTAAAGGAGAATGAGAAGGGAAGATATTTATGTATAACAACATCATAAATAATCGAAAATTTTACCTTTTTTGTTATTGCCTCTATGTTATCTGGTGTACCAAGGTTATCCCTAGGCCCTAGCCGACAACCAAATACTAATCTCTTGTGAGGTGTACAGATCACTGAAGTAGGTTTTCATGCACAAGGTAAGGATCAATATTTCTTTGCCTATTTATCATAAAAGGAAATTTGCACTCTGCCTCCTATACAATTTGAAGGGGATTCAGGGGAATGGCTTTCCAACATTTACATTCACCTCAAAAAAAATACAAAGATGAATGTAAATGGAATGGCTTTCCACCATCTACTCCCTTCTCATCCCAGTTACTTCTCCATCAACCATACAGTGAACCACTAGACAATAATAAATCCAAAACATAAACAAGGACGGGAAAAAAATAAAAAACTGACAAATAAAATGTACCATGGAAAATAACAACACATACAAGAGTCAAGAATGAAGATGAAGATATTAACCAACACGAGAGTGAAAATGAAAAAATCTAAATGTTCTTCCAATACTCTTAAAATTGAAGAGACATTTGAATGCAAATGAATACTTATCTCCTTCCTACTTTAACTTTTACAAAGCACCTAACCCAAAGAAAAAGGGGAGCAAGGGGTTCTTAGATGCTTGGATCAGCTATGTGACATTAGTTTGAAACAGTCACACTTTTTATGGACACTACAGCCTAAAACATGGAAGAAATTTTATATCAATGGTCACTGAAAGTTTACCCTAAATATAAATTAGATGCAGTTCTATGGTCATTGTGGGAGTAAATGCACACTTGAAAAAGAAGCAAAAGACGGTGTTTATCTCCTCAGGTCACACGAACTTCCCAAAGCTTCCAAAGATAGCTACAAATTCTCACCCAACCCAACAAAATAATAGAGAACAGAGATATCATACCAACACTTATGAACATCTTAGAGACCTTTTATACCACAACATAAAAAAATTTGAAGTCTATTGCGGAATCTACGTACGGAGAAAAGTACCCTACCATTAGTGGTCCAAATTCTTGCTTGCCCATCATAAGAACCAGTTGCAAGAAGTGTCCCCTCCCCCTGTACCAAAGCCACCAAAGTGAATTTTCAGTATGGCATAAAACAAAATATTACAAATGATAACTTTGGTAGTTCAAATAAAAATGGAAGGAAAGCAAGAGACTTAAGATAAAAGATTAAAGCATGCTCTCCATGACTTCACAGCAGAATGTCTCAAGAACTGATTAATAATATCAGGTTTATGTGTCAATAAGTTTTCAGAGCACAGAAAAACTTCAATCATGCTCCATATGGAAAGCATGAAATGAAAGAAGGCAGGTTGCTTGCTACTACAAAAATTGAAGAAATAATGTTCTCAGGTAATCATTTAAATGTGTACAAAAACAGCATAAAGAAGCAAAAGGCGAATAAGGTATACATAACAGCTGATTAAAGTAACACTGCAAGAATCTACTACTCTTCAATTGTAAATAAATTCTATTACTTAGTAAATAAATTATGGTAGAATAAGTATACCCTCTTTTAGTTGCTATATTTTTGGGAAGGGGTGAAGGAACTTTGAAACATTTATAATGGTGAACCAAACAATAGTGCTGGATTCAAACACATAACATCAGTAGCTATGTTGGAATTAAATCAGAATTTGCAATTGAACTCACATTCCAATCAAGTGTAGTGACATCTTTATTCTTTTCATTTGTTCTACCCCTGACATGCTTCAATACCACTACATCCAAAGGCTTCTGTGAACCAGTTTTACATCTCCCTTCTGATATTGTCCAAATACGAGCTGTTGAATCTCCAGACCTAACATATGGGACAGTGATAGTAAAGCACGGGAATATTATAAGACATCTTCAGAAGTGTTTTAGAACCCAAAAGGAAAAGAGCTAATATTACAATTGTACATAACAATTCACATTATTTTATAAAAATAAAAGTTAGTCAAAATAAAGTTATTTCCCAAAAATTTCTTTATCTCTTCCAGTTTCTTTACAAGTATATTTTAGAATCACCCAAATATGAGTATGGCCACTGCATGTGATTGCATCCAACAAAGCTTCTATGTAACTTATAAAATAGGACATGTGGGCTCAGAATTCATTGTCCTTGAGATGAACTGTTACGCCTCCTAACATCAACATGCAACTTCAGAAGTATAATGTTATAAAATTTTGAGGCCATTTGATCATGTTCTAATTAATTTGTCTCCGTAAAATACTATACACTCCCAGAGAAAATATTAGGAAACCAAAAAAAGTTCAGAAAATAAATTATTTTTGGAAGATTTTTAAAAATATAAAATTTAATTGGAAAAAGAAATGCACAACCTTAAAAATATTGAACGGCAAACCATTCAGATGAAAACACATGTATGCTACTCCCTCCACCTATTGTAAGTTTCACATAATGAATAAATTGCATAATTCATATTACTCTTGATACTCACCTATGTGTGACAGTTTAAACAACTTCTTTAACATGTAGATTATAAACCACAAGTGACCAATATGTGCATTATGTTTCAGAGGCAGAAAATTCAAACTTCTTGCTTTTGTATCTACATATTTTAAAAGAAACGGCTAATGGCTCAGAAAGAGACAAGCTAAAATTAAGGAAATTTCGAAACAGGAGAGAGATCCTTGTGGATATTTATTTCAACACCCATGAAGCATGAGTGTTTGGATATATTAGGGTAGTTAATATTAGAGTTAAGCTGATACTCAGTTTAGATGGTCATAGTTGTCACCACCAGTAATGTTCCTGGACTTCTATAAATAGAAACCAGTCACTTGTTGTACAACCAACTCGAATAACTAATTCAGACACTCCTCCCTTCTCTTTCTCTAATTTCTCTCACTTCTAATAGGATGCCAGTGAAAATTGTTAAAATAAAATGAGTAATTGGATACCATTAAATCTCTCTAAAATCCACCAACAAAGGAAAAGGATTATGCATCAGCCATTATCTACTAAATTGCTATTTATAATTATCATAGCTCATTTTGAAAGCAGTTGTTCCAGAAATAACAGCGTCAGAAAACATTGCACAGTTGATTTAATTTTCTGTTTTATAATACAAAATTTGCTTAGAGTTTTTAGAAACGAAATACAAAAAAACATGTTTACAAAAAAACAGAAGTCAAACAAGATAGGAAGTATAACAAATAGAAATCCAACAAGCACAATATATGTACATTGACCGTACACATATATGCATGTTAACACATATTTTAATGAAAAAACTAATCATTCATGGAGACACCCACCCTGACGCAAGAAGAGATCCTGTAGGACTCCATGCACAAGCGCACACCTAAATTGATGGTAAACAGACGTATTAAGAGTTTCACAAAGGAAACAGCAGAGCAGATGGAAAAAAAAAGAAGTTTACAAACAAAACTTTTTGATAGTATAATTAACCTCTGAAGTGTGCCCTTCCAAAACTGTCACATCTGAACTAGGAATTTCACATGGCTGAGATGTTAATGTTGTAGAGATGTCCATTGGTTCCGGTCCTATTAAAGAGAATGAAAAAATTTCATCCCTATTTAAAGGAAGAACATTAACTGAAACATAATACTAGTTTGTATTTATGTGCCACACACAATGAAATAGTCCCAAAACTAAAGAGCATTGGGGAGGGGGAGATCTTGTGGTGTAAAAACCTGCAACGATGATTAGTAATTTCATTCTGTTCCTATTGTTTTTACTTAGCATATCATCCTTTGGGATGCAAGGAAATAAGAACTTTAAAAAAAATTAGTATAGTATTATATCCACTTAAATAAAAGTGATTTTTACATAATAAACAATAAAAATAGGAAAACAAGCATCGAATTCATGTGTTAAAACTAAATTCCAAATGGCATTTAGGGAAAATTATTAATAAAAATAATGTACCAATTCCACACGAAATGACATGCCAAACATGCAAGTTGCAAAAGAGAACAAAACAAATTTTAAATAAGACGATGCGAAGTTCTGAACCGATTCCTTTGGAAGCTAATTACCTCCAAATGCTCCACTTTTTTCAAGCTTTACAACCATATCTTCTTTATCAGTCACAATATCTCTACCAGTCCGATCTACATGCATCTGGTTTTGCTCTTTATCATTATCATTATTTACATTCTTCCTATCCTTTACAACATCTTTCTCCCTTTCACGTCTTTCCTTTTCTCTTACCCGTCCACGTTCACGTCCATGCTCCTTTTCAAGCCCCTTATTTTTATCCTTCTGTCGTTTTTTCCTTCTTTCATTTATCATTTGCGTAAGTTGATTCACATCTTTAGTGATAAGATCCATAGGTTTTAAGAACGAAAAATCTTCTTCCAGGTCTGCATCACTCTGGCAGGCTTAAAAGAAACATTGATCAACATGAAATGTAAGTTAAAGGTTAAAAAAAGTATACTCGCATGGATGAATGTTATTTTGATAGTGAATTAAGAACACAGAAAACAGAGAATGTGAACGTTACTCAAGTTAGCTTCCATCTCAAAGTACTGCAACCCCTTCTGAACAAACGTAACAAGAGCACCGGGCGGCACCGAATTTCCATCAATGGGGCTTTTGTTAAGACCAGCCTCATATCCAAAAGCAAAAGCAGAATGCGTGAAACCTGCGGTGGCAAAGTAACATAAGTAGGCATTAAATCAGTTCAGTTGCATGCTATATCGCCATTTGTTAGATACAAAAAGCTTCATATGAAACAGAAAGAAACATGTAGTAGTGTTTTCTAAATCAATTACACACTCTAAAATCAACTTTAAGAAGTTACCTTTAAAAAAAACACTTCACACACCATAACTACAAAAATAGACATACAATTCCATAACTTCAAAAATCAAGTCTCAATGGCAAATCCATTCATTAGAAACATATCTAAAATTTTATGGCTCCCTTCCATGTTCAATCAGAGAATAGAAACAGAGTTCTTTTCTTATATACACTGCAACAAAACCCCAAATCCTGTGTAGCGACCTAGGTTTTAAATAACAGTTTCAGTAGCGGTCTCAGAAACTTCAAAAACTGTCCCAATTCATGTGTAGCCACCTAGGTTTTAAATAACAGTTTTAGTAGCAGTTTCAGAAACTTCGAAAACTGTCCCAATTCGTGTATAACAACCTAGGTTTTAAATAACAGTTTTAGTAGATATTAGAAACTTGATGGTAAACAGACGTATTAAGAGTTTCACAAAGGAAACAGCAGAGCAGATGGAAAAAAAAAGAAGTTTACAAACAAAACTTTTTGATAGTATAATTAACCTCTGAAGTGTGCCCTTCCAAAACTGTCACATCTGAACTAGGAATTTCACATGGCTGAGATGTTAATGTTGTAGAGATGTCCATTGGTTCCGGTCCTATTAAAGAGAATGAAAAAATTTCATCCCTATTTAAAGGAAGAACATTAACTGAAACATAATACTAGTTTGTATTTATGTGCCACACACAATGAAATAGTCCCAAAACTAAAGAGCATTGGGGAGGGGGAGATCTTGTGGTGTAAAAACCTGCAACGATGATTAGTAATTTCATTCTGTTCCTATTGTTTTTACTTAGCATATCATCCTTTGGGATGCAAGGAAATAAGAACTTTAAAAAAAATTAGTATAGTATTATATCCACTTAAATAAAAGTGATTTTTACATAATAAACAATAAAAATAGGAAAACAAGCATCGAATTCATGTGTTAAAACTAAATTCCAAATGGCATTTAGGGAAAATTATTAATAAAAATAATGTACCAATTCCACACGAAATGACATGCCAAACATGCAAGTTGCAAAAGAGAACAAAACAAATTTTAAATAAGACGATGCGAAGTTCTGAACCGATTCCTTTGGAAGCTAATTACCTCCAAATGCTCCACTTTTTTCAAGCTTTACAACCATATCTTCTTTATCAGTCACAATATCTCTACCAGTCCGATCTACATGCATCTGGTTTTGCTCTTTATCATTATCATTATTTACATTCTTCCTATCCTTTACAACATCTTTCTCCCTTTCACGTCTTTCCTTTTCTCTTACCCGTCCACGTTCACGTCCATGCTCCTTTTCAAGCCCCTTATTTTTATCCTTCTGTCGTTTTTTCCTTCTTTCATTTATCATTTGCGTAAGTTGATTCACATCTTTAGTGATAAGATCCATAGGTTTTAAGAACGAAAAATCTTCTTCCAGGTCTGCATCACTCTGGCAGGCTTAAAAGAAACATTGATCAACATGAAATGTAAGTTAAAGGTTAAAAAAAGTATACTCGCATGGATGAATGTTATTTTGATAGTGAATTAAGAACACAGAAAACAGAGAATGTGAACGTTACTCAAGTTAGCTTCCATCTCAAAGTACTGCAACCCCTTCTGAACAAACGTAACAAGAGCACCGGGCGGCACCGAATTTCCATCAATGGGGCTTTTGTTAAGACCAGCCTCATATCCAAAAGCAAAAGCAGAATGCGTGAAACCTGCGGTGGCAAAGTAACATAAGTAGGCATTAAATCAGTTCAGTTGCATGCTATATCGCCATTTGTTAGATACAAAAAGCTTCATATGAAACAGAAAGAAACATGTAGTAGTGTTTTCTAAATCAATTACACACTCTAAAATCAACTTTAAGAAGTTACCTTTAAAAAAAACACTTCACACACCATAACTACAAAAATAGACATACAATTCCATAACTTCAAAAATCAAGTCTCAATGGCAAATCCATTCATTAGAAACATATCTAAAATTTTATGGCTCCCTTCCATGTTCAATCAGAGAATAGAAACAGAGTTCTTTTCTTATATACACTGCAACAAAACCCCAAATCCTGTGTAGCGACCTAGGTTTTAAATAACAGTTTCAGTAGCGGTCTCAGAAACTTCAAAAACTGTCCCAATTCATGTGTAGCCACCTAGGTTTTAAATAACAGTTTTAGTAGCAGTTTCAGAAACTTCGAAAACTGTCCCAATTCGTGTATAACAACCTAGGTTTTAAATAACAGTTTTAGTAGATATTAGAAACGTCGAGACCACAATGGCAGTGGTGGTAATACAGTTTCGGTGACTCCCAAAACCTTGACATACCGGTATTTGTAGAGGTGGCGGACCTAGATTTAAAACCTCGGTAGCTACATTGAAGCGCTGAAACCAGCTCGAGAAACCGCAAAGTAATTAAAAAACTCGAAAACTCTTGCCAAATTCTACAACCCTAACATGTCGTGGACACACACAAAAAGATTAAAAAACGATCAAAAACGAAAAGCTTATATAACAATAGAAATTGAAGCAGGAACGAGGTAAAGATTAAAAAAGGGAAGTGAGAGAAGAAGAAACCTGATTCTTGAAGATAGCGATAAACGAGAAAGTTGAGTTCGACGGAAGTAATGGAGGTCATGTTTCTCCTAATGTTCTAGAAGAGTTACGCGAGCATGGGTTGAAGGGAAGAAAATGGAAGAGGGTTAAGGCAGTGTTTGGATGATAGAACGAAGAGGAGAGAACAGAAGAGAAAGAAAAAATGGTGGAAGCTGGCGAAAATGTAAGTATTTATATTCTTTATAATTATTGATTTATTGTAGGTTGACGTGGGGGATTTTTCCCAAGGGACTTCATCTTTTAGTATTTTAATGTGTTTTTTTTACAACAAAATCTAGTAATGTAAATTTAATTTCTGTGAACAATACATGTTGACGAACAATTGTAAATTATAAAAGAGATTAGTTTCTTACCAAAAAATTGATAATACCCTTAATTCTTGGTATTACAAAAATGTGATTTTTCTAGCAATTTATTATGAGTATAATATGTATATATTGTCAATGTAAATTTTTTATGCTTATAATATTTTATTTACCATTAATTTATATTATTTTATTTAAAAGTCAATAATAATTAATATAATAGTAAATGATAGATGATGTGACTCTCCAAAAACAGTTAGAGTATGAATGTATACATATTAAATTAATTTATTATTGTAGATTGATGCGTGAGAATTTTCAACCGACTCCAGCTTTTAGTATTTTAATGTTTTTTTCTAACAAACACACATGATACATCGGGAAGGCAATGAGTGTCTTTTTGGACTCTGGTCAATCCTGGATCAGCGTGGATATCTATTATCTGTGGGTTCTTGAATACATTTGTAGGTGTCAAGAAATTTGGAAAATTTTGAAAATAATAGTAATTAATTTGTGCAAATCTTATACATTATTTAAACCATCAAAATTAGAAAAGAAATATAAATTATAAAATATAATTTAAACATAATTTAAATTGTTTATTAAAACAACTTATTATACTCAAACAAATATAAAAAAACATCAACTTTAACATTATGATGAAAAACTTATTCAATTGTTATTGTTTAATCAATTATAACATTACATTTATCTATCTATACTATATATTTATATCTATATTTATACTTCTATATCTATACTATATATAAAGGCAAAACATGGTGTAACTTCCACCATGGTGTAATTTTTACTTCCTATTTTGTCTTTCATATTATTTAATTTTTACAAAAAAAACTCATAATCCTAATTAATCATCACTAACGTATTAATTAACCACATCTCTCATGCAATATTATTCGGCAGATACAAAATGTCTATACACACTAGTCATAATTATAATTTAACAACATAATATCATATTTTAAGGATTATAATGATGTTAATGTTACGCATTAGCAACATAGATATAATAAGTGTAATATTACACATATGTTACTATATATATTAAACATACCTCATTTTACTCACATAAATATATAAAACTAAATCACTACTTCAATAATATAATGAAAATTTTATTTAGTAGTTATTATTTAATCAACATAACGTTTACATCATAATTATGACTAAACTACAGAACAACACTCCTTAACAACATAATATTACATTTGTAAATTATAATAACTAGTGTGTACAGGCACTTCGTGCCTGTGGTGGAATATTGTGTGATAGTACATATTCAATTTTTATATAGTTCATTTTTTGAATTAGAATGTATTTGTTATGTTCGGTGTACTTTATATATATTTTTTTATGTTTATGATAATGTTTAATTTAATGTGAGATATGTGGTTAATTAATGTATTGGCGGTGATTGCTTAGGATTATATAGTTTTTTTTTGTAAAAATTAAATAATGTGAAGGGCAAAATAGGAAATGAAAATTACACCATGAGAGAAGTTATTTAAAGTTTTGACTTTATATATAGTATAGATATTACAGTTATAAATTAACAATATAATATCACTTTCTTGAATTAACATGATATTATAGTTAGGTTGCTACATATATACTTTTGGAATTTTGGAATGAATTGTGGGTCTAAATATCCTATTATGAGTCCCTTCCAATAGTACATTTCAAAATCTCTTATCTAATTCCTCGTTGCCCTAATTTGTTTGAGGGAGGAAGTATAACGGGTTAGCTCTTTTGTTAAGGAAAAAATTTAAGTTTAAACCAATCACTAGTTAGTAGTTAGTGAATTATAATGTTTCGAATATGTATCAATTTTTTATATAAATTAAACAATATAAATATAAACAATCCTAAGTACTTACCGAATACATCAATAATATAAGAGTTTATTTTTATAATGTTTGTTTGTTAACTCACCATTCACCGTAAAAGTAATACATATAATATAATTAATAAAATTGATTGTGTAAAAAATTATAATTAGAGTGCATAATTATTAAACTCAATAACTAATTACAATTTTAATGGATATTTAGACTACGAATGGAAAAGGAAGAAGGAAAGTAGAAGAAAGAGAGAAAGTCCTCACAATAAAAGCACCAGCATTTTTTCTGCTTGAAAACCGCCAAAAGTACTCTGCTCATGTCTTTAGGATGATAGCATAGTGAACATTTTCGGAAGAATAATATTTTTTTAGATATTTTATTTGAAAAACTTTATGCACCACCAATAAATGTATCATTAATCATTCATATTTTATCATTATTGGCTATTCAAAAATAATATTATAAAAGAATAATAGATGATATATTGAATATATATAAATTTTTACACTAATAATAATAGAAAATATTACATTTTTTATTCAAATGCATCAGCTTTTCTTTTGTCCAAGAGTGTAACTATCCCTTATGCTATAACATCATTATCTTTGCTGATTTAATTTTTGCCTGTTGTTATTCTTTGAGTTGATAATGATCATTTCATTTATTCTGTCACTTCATATCATATTATTCTTTTATACAACTCAATATAATATGAAATAATATAGAAGGCCTTTCAACTCCATTTTAATGGTTTTTAATGATAGATAATATATTATTGTGTGTAAATACAAATAATGCATATATTAAACTTTTTTTTATAAATGAGTCTGGTAGACTTTTGAGTGATGATTTTGATATCATGGATATCAATAATGGTTTCTTATTGTCAAATTTGATTAAAAAGTTGACTAGGAGCAGTATTGTTAAAACCGTACCAGTTATCAAATCGGTCAGGATACTGGTATAGTGATACAGTAGTTCAATCTGTGGTTCAGTAATTAAATCGCATGCCGGTTAAACCGGACATACCTACTTATATTTATATATATAAACTTATAACAAAAAAATTCCAAATAGGTAGATACTCAAATTTATAATCCATATTCATAATCCATTCAAAATTCAGATAAACAAACAACTTTAAGTCTTTAACAAATTCAAAGTCTAAATTATAAAACATATATCAATCCAAAAAAATCACTTAACAACCGCAAAATATAAATAAATGACACAAGTTCACAACTCACTCTACAAAACAAATAAATTTGGAGTTTTAACATTTAACACCAAGGAGTCAAAGTTGTCTCATATCGATATTATATTTTTGCACTAAATCCTATCTTCAAACAATATTCCAAGATTAGACAAATGTCACTGACATTACACACAAATTTTAGTAACCAAAAGATGTAATCTAAGTATGTCTTGGAAGCATGTGCCTTGAAGGGAAGCACATCTGCTGTCCCACACTTTGTGCCACTCCATGTTGCATGCGCTTGTGATTGGTCAGAAAAATACTTAATAATTAAATTTTAACTTAAATATATTTTTTCTGACAAATCACAATTCATGGCACATGGAGTGGCACAAAGTGTGGGACAGCAGATGTGTACCCGCCTTGAAGGGTTGGAAAGATGGGTCACCTTGTAATGGGTTTTTAAGTTTTTTTTCAAAAAAAAAATGTGTATAAACCGTCCGGTTTAGTGAAATATCAGCCGATTCACCGATTTTGACCGTTTTTAACCGGTTTTGATACTTGGTCTGTTCAACATCTATACCGTAGATTCACTGGTTTTTCGGTTGAACTGGCTGGTACAGTACAATTTTTACATCATTGACTAGGAGGAAGTCATAATGTGATATAAATTTCTCATTAGCCATGGGCTCTATTATTGGACGCCTAATCCAAGTGGATCCCCTTACTTATTTACAGGGAAGATGAAGATTTGTGTTGAGACATTTTTATATAAAGATAATCAATAAAATCTTGACAAAATATTAAAAATTAAATTCTAATAAAATTTAGTCCTAAATGATAATATCAAAAAATATAAAATACATCTGTCTTTAAATATAAAATGTTAGATACGTCTTCACACAAGTTTTCCTCATAAGGAATGAAAAGAGATAAATTTGTTACAATTGTCTTAATTTCAGTCTCTCATGTTTTTCACTTTACTAACTTAGTCCACACTAATTTTAAATTATCATTTTAGTTATCAATGTTTTCAATATGGAATCACATTATTCCTTCATTCCCTTCCCGTCTATTAATGTTAACAATCTTGCCTACCTGTATCGTGTCATTAAGTGGTCACGTGACCACACATGACAATTCCACATTAGCATATTTTGCCAACTTAGGCAAACAACATTATTTCAGTTTTTTAATTTTTCATTTAAATAAATAAGACACAATCTTCTTCCCCTTCATCCTAAGAAAAAATACATATTTTAATCCCCGAAATTTTTATAAGCCCTACCTATAAATAAGGGGTTTAGTGACTCCGATTGGGCCACCAGACACAAGGAAATCCATATCTAGTTATTGTATGTTCTTAAGAGATTCGGTTTGATATATAGCTGTCAATGTAGTGTTTCATGAATGAACAAAGCATATCGAAATCGATTGCCATGTTGTTCGTGAGAGGCTACAAAATATGCTTTTTCATCTACTTCATATCTCTACTCATGACAAAGTGGCTGATCTTTTGAGCAAAGCCGTAGAACCTGCAACTTTCATGCATTTGTTGTCCAAACTTGGAGTTGTAAATATACATGCTCCAGCTAGGGGGGTAATATAATGAGTGAAATGAGTAGGCCCATGTTATCTAGCCCAATTACTTTAAATAGTAAGATGTTAGTTAGTTTTAGTTACAGATTAGTTAGCTTCTTGGCTTTGTATATTAGTTACTGCCTTTGTACCTTTGCAATTCATTCAAAGAGATTCAGATAATTCATTCTTCATCATCCTCCAATGTCTTACAAATTCAATATTAACTACAGAATAATAACATTATTTCAACAACCATCCTCAATGCAAATAAAAATAACAATTTTCACTGCCATATTTTTTGCAAAAGAGGAGTTTTCATTATAAGATGCTTTAGCTTTAAAAAAACCCATCTTCTAAATTTCAAAAAATTGCTAATATCAAAGAATGAGTTTAGCATCATGACAGGAACTGGCATATTAACTTTAGTGAGCATAATTTCAGTATTAATAGCCCTCCTCAGGTCGATCTACAATCAATAAAACAAATACACAAGTTATTCATCAGTTATTAAGGAAGTACCAAATAAATGAGTTTTTGACAACTATTGGCTTTACACACTAACACCCAAAAAGTTGTTTCTGCTTCTCACAATCTATTAAATTTGATTTTTGGAATATAAAAGAGATAGTGAAGGAACAGTAACAGAACCAGTTTTAACACAATCCACTACTTTAAAATCTTTCACAGTATTTGTCTCCAGTTTTGTGAAAATTTTTAATTTTTTGGGGTGAAGATCTTAGGTGAAAAAATATGATTTAGGGTTAATTGTTTTTAGAGTAATATGGTACTTACAAAAATTTAGAGGGATTAAAATAAATGTTATTTTTGGAGCTATGAGAAGGAAAAATAAATGTTTTTTTTGGAGCTATGAGAAGGAAAAATAAATGTTTTTTTGGAGCTATGAGAAGGAAAAAGATGATCCAAAATGACAACAATTTTGTGTCTTATTTAAAAAAAAATCGAAATAACATTTTTTCATTGAGTTAACAAAACTTGGCAACACGAAATTGTTACATGTGACCACATCACTATTTAACGATATATGTAGGCAAGCTTATTAGCGTTAACAACCGATAAGGAACAAAATGACTACTGTGGTTCCACAATGAAAAAATTGAAGACTAAACCGCATTTTTACTTTTTAGTATTAAATATTTAATTTTTATATACTTCATTTTAGAGAATTATATCACTTTTTTGTACCCAATATTATAATTTTTTTATAAAAAATATAAAAATGAATTGTACGTTATTAAAAAAATGCATTGATAATTTGATATATTTAGTGGATATAACTTCCTGTAATCTCCATTTATATCTTTTATTGTATGGAAAAATATTGTAATAATTATTAATTATAAGGGCAAAATATATAAGTGAAAATTATGTCATGTAGGTAATTATAATATATTTTGGCTTTGTATATAGTATAGATAGATATAGAAGTATAGATATAGATATACTATAGAAAGACAAAACATGAATAAGTGACAAATACCTAATTGAATAAATATAATTTATATATCCAAGCTCTACCTTTTTTCTATATAAATACACGTTGGTGGTTCCAAAATTGCAATGAAACATTATAATTTCAATACTGCTACACAATTGTTTTTCATTGTTGCAATTCATATGATTGTCACTCTTTTGGCTTATTCAACAAATATATTTTGAAGCTTTAGTGTGAATTGAATTAGCACTCCTCAATATATATATACCTAACTCTTACTACCAAATTAATCCTTCATTTGTATTTCATTATGAGAATAAGTCACAAATATTTTTATATCTATATTTTGTCAAAATAGAATAAGTTAATATCGATATATTCTTATAAAAAAACGTCCAGTTTTATATTGAAATAGTTTTATTTGTTAAACCTATCCACATGTTCTTGGAAATCGATGAGTTATAAACGTTATTAAAAATTTCTATTAATTTGGGTGATGATTACATATTATATTATTTGTTAGTTTTTATTAACATGCCTTAAGTAGGTTTTTTGGACCCAAAAAAGATTTTATTCTTTGCTATTCTAAGTTATATATAGGGCACCATACATACATGTGCAGCCATGATAGTCAACAAATACTAAATATGGGATAATATGTGTGATGTCTTAATCTAATTTTTTTGTACCACTATTATAGTAATTATACTTTTTTTTCTAGTTTTTTTTATTGAGAATGGAGTATCTTCTGGTATAAGAAGATAAGTTATCTCCTCCTGTCAGTGAAATCATACACGTGTCATGTTTCATCATTTTCTATAAAAATATTTTTAAAATAAACAAAATAACACATATCACATTTTTACTGGCTAGGGGAGATAAATTATCTCCTGATATGAGAATATATATTATTCTGAGTGTGAATTAACGTTGGTGTGAATTATATAGGGAATACTTAATGATGGACAATTTTGAGGTCTAGATTCTAGACATTCATTCTCTTACAAACGACTACCTTATTCACTCTTTCTTTTATTTTTCTTCTTTTCAAGAGATTTAATCATTTCTTTAATTAAATCCTTCAACAGAAATAATATATATTCAACTATAAATTATTATATTTAACATTTATAGTATATAAAAATTGTACAACCTAGCGTTATTAAACTCAGATCAATCAATGATTTAGTGTGAACATTGGACCAATGAGTTATTAGTTAGACTAGTGGGTCAATGATCGGATACATTGACTTAAAAATCCTAAGAAATTCATAATATTAGCTAACATTATTTAATAACTTTATATTCCAAATTTAAAAACATTATTATACATAATTAAATAACTAATAAAGAAGATTTCATTACTACGAAATGTGATAAATAAGTTGAAAGCATCATCAAAAAACATATGCATCATGCTTTAATTGCAAAAAGACGAACACTAAGTTTAAAATTTAATTAAACAACAAACTTTTTTCTATATAAGTTAATAGACGACAAACATAACTACAGATAAGTTAAAAACATCTTATTTTTTTAATCTAAAAATGACATCGCTTTGATTACTTTTTAATTTTTTTTAATTGACTCGGTCCAACCGATTCGACCATCTAATTCACCGGTTTTAGGCTTAAATTGACCGAGTCGAACCGAATCAATCCATTATTATATCAAACCGTTTAGAAGAGAGGTTATGACTGGTCAGATGCCCGATTCACAGTTGAATCGTCAGATCGGCTGGTTAGAGCCAAAGTTTATAACACCGGTACAATCAATCACAAACAATGAGAATGTAGGTTGATAGACATACATACTAGTTTACATAAAGTGGAATAGGAGGGTTTCCATATTATTTGCAATAATTGCGATTTGTTGAGATAATTTTACGTGGAGTTGTACTATACTTACATAATACGAACAATTACTCTCTAGTACTAGAGAAGTAAACTCTTGTTTCTAAGTTTGCTTTAATGGTAAAGTTATCATATTATGATAAATAAAAGAATAAATGTGACACATCATATTATTTTTGCTATTTTTTATGCAAAACTTTACTCTCCAATAATGAATGTCATTTTCTCCTAATTTTCTAGAAGAGTTAAGCAAGCATGGGTTGAAGAGAAGAAAATGAAAGAAGGTTAAGGCAATATTAGGATGATAGAAAGATAAAGAAAAGAGAAATAAATAAGAAATGTTAAGGAAACAAGAGAAAAAGTGTATAGAACCTCCATAAATTTTAGAGTAAATTACATAGACTTTCCCTAGGTTTCAATGAAATTACATGAACTACTACTCCCTTTTTTGCACTTACACAAATATTCCCTTATTTATATATGCACATTACATTGACTACCTCTACCTTTAGTTGACCGTTAAATAATAGTGTCATGTGTATATTACATGTCATTTAATGAAATATTATGACCAAAATAGCCTTTTCATATTATATATAGTACATGTTTCAATATATTGCTCACAACTTGTTTGATAAAATGCTTGAAAGAATTATAGTCAATATTAATTCACACAAAGATATATATATATATAAATTAATTATAGTCAATATTAATTAGAGGAAAAATGTGTTTTAACAACTTTTACCGTGAGATAAATAGACAATAGTATAGACAAGCCATATGACAATATATATTCAAAGAATTGAAGTGTTACTCCACTCATTGCTATTTAACATGTTTGGTATTCACACAAGAAAATGACACACCAAAGAAAAAGCTAAGAAATTAGATCAGGAACCACCAAAGAAAGTATACAAATGGTTTTCTACTCACTTCTTAGCCACAAGATAATCAATTCCCAAATTTCATCTGATTTATTTGAACCCTAATTTGAGAAAGAGGATTTGTTGTGTTAAAAGAAAAGAAGAGTTGTGTTTTTTGAAATAAAGGGTAGTTTAGTATTTTAGACTTTCATTTTAACTTTTAGTTAACAATGATAAATTGAAGGGAGATACATGTTACTATAAAAAGATGAGGGGTAATATGTGTAGTTTCATTAAAACTCAGAGGACGTCCATGTAATTTACTCTAAACATTATGTGATTTGCAAATGTGCATCATGAAATATTTTTTTTATAATTACCCATTAAACTTTATTTGATGGTAAAATTGATCTTTACACAAAGATGATATTAAATAAATAATAGGCCAAAAGTAAATCACCACCATCAAACTCATAACAGTAACAATAGGCACACGAGGGCAACAATGCATGTTAGCTAAGGTCGGTGGTCGGAAGAAACCGGTGTCAAAATATAATTTGACTATGATAATAAAATTTCAGAGTTAAAAGGATAATAGAATAATATTTGTATATAAAAAATTAAAATTAAGTTATAATGATATGATAACTGAAATTGAGAAAAATATATGAATTTTTTTTTTCATTATTAGTAATTTAACATTATCTTTATGCAAGAATCAATTTCACCAACAATAAAACATTTAAGGAGTAATTATGAAGAAATAATAATTTATAACATTTACTTGTAAAAGAAAAAAGTTTAAATGAGTTTTATAATTTTTTGCAGAAACAAATATTTTTTATAATAAAAATTGAATAAAGGAATTCCTCATAGCACTTGGTGATTGGCTTTGCCTAACGCAATTTGGGAAAACTGATGTACATTGCATTCATATCATAACTCTATTCTTTTTCACTATGTCAACTTACCTTAGTCAATAGGTTGAACGCCTTTCGATTTGAAGTTGTTTTGATTAACCAAAAGGGTTATTCTAATATTATGGAAAAATCTTGGATGACTTCTCTGTTCGGAAATTCATAACCAATTTCCCTCCTCTGTGAGATGCAAAATAGATACTTGCGGAAGCGGTATGTGGATAAAGAAAACAGAGAAAACTAGAAGAATAACAACAATAATTTTAACATGGAAAATCCTCCTCAATGTGAGAAGGAAACAACCATGGGACCTAATCCAGAAAATATCTCCACTATAGAAAGTAATGAAATGGAAATTAGTCAAAGGATGCCATTGTAACCGACCTACGAAGTTTCGATGAAGACAATGTCTTATATGGAAGCTTGAAGACTTGGGCATCTCAACAAATAACATACCAAGAACTCAAGGTAAACGTCATAGAATCTAGGATTGCTTTTTACAATCTAGAGTCCTAAGATGATTGCCTAGTATTGAGTCTTAGGATAGGTAAACCCAAGATGGAAGTGTCTCACAAAGAGTCTAAAATAAAAATCACATAGAATGAGGCATAACATCTACATACATATATATGATAAGTAACACTCATGCATTTGTATTTAGCATACATGATTTTGTGCATAATGGTTTTAATCATTTCTAAAATCATGATTGCATGATCATTCATCATATAGGATGTTTACCATATAATTAGAAAAACCCTTTTAAACGATTTTAATTGATTAACCCATTTTGTAATTGATTAACCCATTTTGTAATTGATTAAGTCCTAGTGAAATCCTTAATCGATTAAGGAAAGTCGTAATTGATTAAATGGAGTTACAAAAGCTAACCTCCTAGGATTTTTGCTTATTAATCGATTAATAAAGTTTTTAATCGATTAAGCCATAACTGAAAATCTGTTTTCAAGAAACCCGCTAATCGATTAACTTGACAATTTATTCGATTAATATCAGTTGAATTAGTTATGAACTAATTCTGTTATTTTGAAATAGAATCAAATCAGTTTTTAAACTAAGCTTTTCACACTTTCATTAATATACTGAGAGAAAAGAAAAACAAAGATTCATGGTGCTTAAGTTTTCAAAGTTATATGGTTGATTCTTTGAAGTTTTTCTTGCATACTTTTTCAAGAGTGAAAAGAGAGAGAGTGGTTTTAATGTGCCAACATTTTTCATTCAGTTGAAATACCTTGCATGATTTCTACACTTAGTTCTTAGGGCTGTTTGTGAGATCATTATGTCAAGGGTTATAGAAGAGTTGATTTCATTGTTGTTATCCGCACAATCTTGTGTGCAGAGTACCTCAACAAAATTCAATAAATTTGAGGATAATTCTTGTGGTGTGTGGTATCTTCACAAGTTGAGAATCAGTAGTCATCAAAAGACAGGGAGTCTTGATTCGAGCAAGAGTTTCGGTTGGGGCCAGATTGTGCGAATAGTGTGGTATCCAAGTAGGCGTAGATAGAGGTCAAACCGAGCTTGGTGGCTCAACAATTTCAAGAAGGAAGTTTCTGTCTAGGATTATTGGAAGTGTGTTTGTAATTGAATTACATTTCTAATAGTGAAAAAAAATCTCCTAGATCAACCGAGAGACCTGGAAGTAGTTTGCAAGTGGACCCACAAACAAACCAAGATAAAATTCTCGAGCACATTTTCTCTTTCCCTATCTCTTTACATTTCTGTCTTTACTGCATTCTGTTGTGAAATTGAATTCTGTGATTAATTCCTAATTGGTGTTAATTTGTTGATAATCACGAATCAATATTGAGTTAGTAAAGATTTAGATTCATCATTGTTTTACAAAGCAAGAAAAATGATTTTCAAAGAGCCAGTATAATTGATTAACATACTGACCATAATTGATTAAAAGAATTGTCCTTAATCGATTAACCCTATTGATAATCGATTAACTGCAGAAGTGTCCTTAATCGATTAACCCTATTAATCACTATGGGTACCACTAAACCTTTCGGTGGTGATGACACATCCATCAACCACCCTCCAATCTTCAGTGGCGAGGGGTACGCCTACTGGAAGGTTCACATGCAAATCTTTATAGAAGCAATAGATACAGAGATTTAGGACTCTGTTATCAATAGGGCCTTTTACTCCACTTCACTTAGTGGATGGTGAACCCAAAGAAAAACCAAAGAGATTGTGGACTGACGAAGAAAGATGTAAAGTCCAGCACAATCTCAAGGCAAAGAACATAATAACCTCTGCCTATCTTACGATGAATTCTTTCGGGTGTCACAATGCCTAAATGAAAAGGAAATGTGGGATACTTTGCAAGTAACCTATGAAGGCACAAGTGAGGTTAAGCGCGCAAGATTAAATGCATTAACACATGAATATGAGTTGTTTCGTATGTTTCCAAATAAATCGATTAATGAAATGCAGAAAAGATTCACTCATATTGTTAATCATTTAATTGCATTATATAAGAGTTTTACTATTGGTGAGCTTACTAACAAAGTGTTGCATTGTTTTGATAGGAAATGGCAGCCCAAGGTAACAACAATTATGGAGTCGAAAGACTTATACACAATGCCTCTAGCAACTCTCTTTGGAAAACTCTAGGAACATGAAATGGAGTTAGGACACTTAACAATGCATGAAGATTTAGACCGAAAGAAAAAAGGGGATCTCTTTGAAAGCTACATCTTCACAACCACAATATGTGAGAGATAATGATGATTCAAGGTCTGAACTAGATGATGAAACCTTAACTTTATTGGTTAGAAAGTTTGGCAAGTTTCTCAATAATAAATGAGGGTTTAAGAGCTTTCAAAAGAAAGAGGCAACTGATTCAACCAGACGAGGAAAAGCTCCCAAAGATCGCCTCATTTGCCATGAGTGTGGCAAGCTGAGCCATATGAAATTCCAATGCCCGAGTCACCTCAAGAAGGTTGAACATGATAAAAGCAACCCCTGGGACTTTAAATCCAAGAAGGCCTACATAGTATGGGATGTTCCGGAAGACGAGACAACAAGTAGCACATCCGATGAAGAGGAGACCGCCAAATTGTGCTTAATGGCAAACACTAAAGAAATTGGCAGTACAAGCGATCTGGATGACACGAGTGAGGTACACTTTTCTGACTCTTCTTCGTGTTCCGATGAGCCTCCTACTTACGATGAATTGTATAGTGCATTTGTTGAGTTGCATGAGGATCTTAAGAAACTAACGAAAGTAAATGTAGATAGAAAACGAGTCATCATGTTGCATGAAAGTAAGATAATTAAAATGCAAGAGGAATTAAATGAATTGAAAATAAAAAATGAGACTCTAGATCTTATTTACTCTTCCGCCTCATGTAGTTGTGCCACTAAATTAATTGAACCCCCTATATGTGATCAATTTGATATATTAAATGCTGAAATTTCTGATTTAAAGGATAAATTGGCAAAGTTTACATATAGTAGTTATAACTTGAACAACCTACTTGCTACATCTAGAAATGTAGGTAATCATGAAGGGCTTGGCTATAAACCAAAGAAAAATAGAAGACCATATAGGAGGCAAGTAGATTACATGCATAGTAAGACTAATCATAAAAAGCCTACTTGTTTTTATTGTGGTAAAGATGGTCATACATCTATATCATGCTATATTAGGAAATATGGAGTACCTAGTGGTAAATATGTATGGATGCAAAAAGGGCACAAATCTTTGATTACTAACAAGAAATGACCCAATATAACTTGGGTACATAAACAATGCAAGTAAAATTATTTTGCAGGTATGCCTTTGGACTCAGGGGCAACATTGGTACTTGGACATTGGATGTTCGAGGCATACGACAAGTGATAGATCAAAGTTCCTAGATCTCTCACTAAACGGTAAAGGTTATGTCACTTATGGAGATAACAATAGAGGAAAGATACTAGGCGTTGGAAGAATTGGAAATGTTTCACAAGGCGTAACAGAAAACGTGATATATATCAAAGGACTAGAGCACAACCTACTAAGCATTAGCCAACTATGTGACAAAGGTAATGAGGTATTTTTTGACTCAAACTGTTGCATCATTTGTGACAGGGTAAATAATAATGTTAAGTTCATATGACAATGAATAAATAAGATTTATATGATCAATTTGGATGATGTCACCACTCTATTTTCTAATTGTTTTATCACTAAAGAGAGTGACATTTGGTTGTGGCATAGACGAGTAGCACATGTCTATTTAAAACATCTAGCTAAGTTATCATCACATGATTTAGTAGTAGGATTACCAAAGCTTGATTTCAAATCAAAAGACTCTTGTGACACTTGTCAAAAGTGTAAACAAGTGAAGAGTTCTTTTTCAACTATGAACGTGATATCCACAACAAAGCCTTTGGAATTACTCCATATGGACTTGTTTGGACCATCACAAATTATGAGCTTTGGTGGTAACTACTATGCGTTGGTAATTGTTGATGAGTTCTCTAGATATACATGAACTTTGTTTCTTGCTCTAAAAAGCGATGCTTTCAAATCTTTTAAAAATGTGGCCAAACAAATTCAAAACCAATTTGATCATAAGATAGTGTATATTCGCAGCGATGATGGTGGAGAATTTGAAAACCACCTATTTGACAAGTTTTGCGAAAAGCATGGGATCCTACATCAGTATTCGGCTCCTCGAACCCCTAAAAAAATGGAGTTGTTGAGAGGAAAATCGAGTATTAGCGGAGCTAGCTAGGACAATGCTAAATGAAAGTAAGGCCCCTAGGTATTTTTGGGCCGATGCGATGCATACTGTTTGCTATATAATTAATCAAGTACTACTTAGGCCTATACTCTTAAAAACGCCATATGAATTGCTAAAAGGCCGAAAACCAAATATTTCGCACTTGCATGCTTTTGGATGTAAATGCTTCATATTGAATGATGGTAAAAGATTACTAGGAAAATTTGATTCGAAAGCTGACGAGGGAATAATTTTGGGGTACTCTATTCATAGTAAAACATATCTAGTCTTTAATAAATATACTATGCATGTTGAAGAGTCTATCCATATAAAATTTGATGAATCTTCTCCAAAAGAGAAGAGGAAGGCTGTGTGTGATGATGTTTTAGGTGTGCTGGAAAATGCATACACAAAGAACATGGATATTGAAAACGAGGTTCAGGATGATCAGGAGATAAACACAGATCATCAAGAAATGCCTATAGTGTAGAAGACAAAGAAAGATCATCCGCTTGACAAGGTTATAGGTGATATCTTAATGGGAGTGGTATCCCAAAACTCTCTGTGAAACTTTTATAATTTTGTAGCATTTGTGTCTCAAGTAGAGCCTAAGACTATAGACGAAGCCATAGAGGATGAACACTAAGGAATAACTATGCAAGAAGAGCTAAACCAGTTTGAGTGTAATAACGTGTGGGACTTGGTCCCTAAACCGAAAGATCATCATGTTATAGGCACAAAATGGGTCTTTAAAAAAATTAGATGAATCTAGGTTGATTATATGGAATAAGACACGTCTAGTTGCCAAATGGTATAATCAAGAAGAAGGCATCGACTATGATGAAACCTATGCCCCTATTGCTAGGTTGGAGGCTATTCAAATGGATGTAAAGAGTGCCTTCTTGAATGAATATTTTCAAGAAGAAGTGTATGTAAATCAACCGTCCGGTTTTGAAAATCATAAATTCCCTAATCATGTTTATAAACTCAAAAAGGCTTTATATGGTGTAAAGTAAGCTCCTAGAGCTTGGTATGATAGATTGAGTAATTTCCTATTAGAAAATGGATTTGATAGGGACAAAGTAGATACAACTCTCTTTATACAAAAGTTAGAAAATAATGTGTTACTAGTACAGATTTATGTAAATGATATAATATTTGGTGCTACTAACGATTTGCTTTGTAAGGAATTTTCTGATCTTATGAAAGGGGAGTTTGAAATGTCGATGATTGGCGAGCTGACATTCTTTCCAGGACTACAAATAAAACAAATGAGCGGCAGGATATCCATTCACCAAACAAAATATTGCAAGGAACTATTGCAAAGATTCGAGATGGATAAATGTAAAGAAGCGACAACACCCATGTCATCATCATGCTTTCTCGACAAAGATGAAAAAGGTAAAGCACTTAAAGTAACAAAATATCGTGGCATAATTGATTCTTTATTGTATCTAACTGCTAGTCGCCCCAATATAATGTTTAGTGTATGTATGTGTGCAAGATATGAAGCCTCACCTATGGAATCTCATTTTAGGGATGTAAAACATGTTATGAAATATATTAAAGGAACAATATCTATGGGTTTATGGTATCCTAGGGATGCTTCGTTATCTCTAATAGGATATTTCGATTCTGACTTTGCGGGATGCAAATTAGACCGGAAGAGTACTAGCGGGACTTGCCACCTTTTGGGAAGCTCCCTAGTATCATGGCATAGTAAGAAGCAAGTTTGTGTTGTTTTGTCTACTGCTGAAACATAATATATTGCTGCAGGCGTGTGTTGCGCTCAGATTCTATGGATGAAGCAGCAACTATCAGACTTTAGCTTAAAACTAGTAAAAATTCCCATAAAATACGATAACATTAGTGCCATAAATCTATCAAAGAATCCTATTATGCATTCTAGAACTAAACATATAGAGATTAGACATCACTTTTTAAGAGATCATGTACAAAAAGGTGACTACATACTTGAATTTATTGAAACCTCGAAGCAATTAGTAGATATTTTCACCAAGCCCCTTCCACGAGATACATTCTTTGTGTTACGCAGAGAACTTGCCATATTTGATGAAAAATATCTAAACTAATTTGCCTAGGATAATTATGTTAATTTGCTTGATCTTGATTATATGCTTATGAATGATATATGATATGAATATATGCTTCCTTGTTTAGATTAACTTCATAAATGTTTTAATGCTCTCTTTAGTGTGTCATATACCTTTTAGGTTAGTATCTTAGCAATAACACCTTGTCAATAATCAATTGTTCTGTGCCTTAATTGATTAATTTGAGTTACAATAGCCAAAAGAAATTTTAATCTTGCGATTTAATCGATTAACACTCGTTTTAATCGATTACTTAGGCTCAATATTTTTGAAAATCTAAAAATTATATTCTTATTAATTGATTATCGTCAAATTCAATCGATTACCTGGGCTCCAAAATTTCAAATTTTGAAAAAAATTAAGTTGGTTAATCAATTAAAATACTCCAGATAATCGATTAATGAAAGTGCTATATCAGATTCAAGTGACGTTTTTGGGTCATTCTTCACTTAGAATCTGAATCCTCTTTGCTTCCCCCTTATGAATCCTTTCCCTAAATTGAGTGTTCCTATAGAAATCAATGGCAATTTCGATTCCTATCTCATAGTTCCATCTCTCTACAACCCTAAATCTCTACCAATCCGTATCTTCACCATCTTTCCCTCTTTAGAAACCCTAAACCCCAAATTCGATTATCAAATCGATTAAATCATTATTATACCTGCCAAGATGAGTGAACCAATGAGCATGAGAGTGAAACACACCGCCAAGCATGCGAGAGGCAGAGAAAAAGGTTATTCATCGGCTCAAGGAGGACGAAAGAACCATGGAGACCCTTACTACTCTCCCATTCTTCAAGAAGCTAGATTGGCTAAGTTTCAAGGCCATAAGCAAACTTACTTCCGGTATACGGATGTAGGATGGCTAGTTGCTCAATGATTCCAATTCCCACATGGGTTAGAGACCCAAGGAGTCAACAAATTCGTGGAATTGAAAGGTAAGCTATATCCTTCACTCATTAGAGAATTCTACAACAATTTTAGGTATAAAGATGAGGTGTATAGAAGATGATTATTATGGATGAAGAGTTATTTTCGGATGTTGGAGGTCTTGACTATGATGGACCGTGGCTAGTTGACTGTAACAATGAGTCATGAGACTCATTTGATGCTATTGAAATATACAAGTCTTGTTTAAGAGGACATCACCTATTTGTGCAAGGGGAATTGACCAAAGCAGGGTCATTGTCTATACAAAACCGACTCTTACACTATTTAATTGCATATATATATTAATTCAAAGGAATACCAACCACGCTCAACCCACCATCAATGATCTGAAGCTTATGTTCGCCATACAAGAAGGCATTGTGGTGAACTAGCCTTCGGAGATTCTGAAAGTTATGTAGGGCATAGCTTCGTCTTCATCGAGACTGCTCACATATGAAATATTCATCTCTCGTATCGTTGACTATTATGAGATTGACACCACACATGTGGACACTTTCATGACAAACTCTCAAGAGCATCTTGTTGGTGATAATCTGATTCACAAAATGGGCATTTACAAATACGGTAATGAATGGAAATATCAAGAAGATCATACTGCTAGAATGAATGAGGATATGCCAAATGAAGATAATGCTGCAAATCCAAGTAGCCTATCCCTGAGCAACCACCTATCGAGGCATTTGCTGAGCCTCAAGAACCATCGTTTGGACTTGCTCACTTGGAAGCTATGGAACAACGCCTCAATGCGCGTATTGATGGACATTTTCAGACTACGAGGAATTCCATGGCCGCTCAGCAGCAGAGACTATCTGAAGATCTGGAACACATCATTTTCATTGTGTGTGCTACGCATGGCTCATCCCAACCACCACCTCCACAAGATTAGCCTAGATAGGAATGTCTAGTGTGTCTAGGGTGTGTGTGTGTTATGCTGTGGAGTTTATGTTTTGGGGTTGTTTATGTTATGGTTGTATTTTATAGTTCTTTCTATTGAACTTTATGTACTCGTTTGTTGCACTTACTCTTATGTTGTGTAAAAGTTTGTTGCTAATTTGGATTATGGTTTCAATTATTGTGATATCCTTTGATTTTATCTACATGCGTATATGTAATGTTGAATGATTGATATGTTCTGAATACTGCTTAATCATTATCATTGATCATTCTATAGAATTCATATTGACATTACACGACTAGATTTATCACGCAATCAATTTTGTCATAATCTTTTTTATTATTAAATAATCGATTAACTCTATATAATAATCGATTAATTCTAAACTCTGTGCACATGTTCAAGTACTTTTTAGGCTGCTTAATCGATTATTCTTGATTAATTAATCGATTAAGACCAGTAAACTGTGTATATCTTTCCTTACTTTTAGCTTTTAATATCATAATCTGCCATAAATTTTTGATCATGCCAAAAGGGGGAGAAAAGTGTTGTTTGAGCTGTTGTGCAGATTGAAGTGAGCTTCCGTAAGTAATCATGTTGCTACCAGAGCATTACCTCTTACATGGTTTGAGGGGAGAACAAAGTGAGGGGGAGCAACATATTCTGATTCAACCTTATGCAAACATATCTTGTCCAACTTCAAGTCATCAAACAAAGGAATTGCCTCAGTGTTTGTCATCATCAAAAAGGGGGAGATTGAATGGCAAATAGCCAAAGGATGCCATTATAACTGACCTACAAAGTTTTGATGAAGACAAGGTCTTATATGGAAGCTTGAAGACTTGGACATCTCAACAAACAACATAGCAAGAACTCAAGGCCAACATCATAGAATCTAGGATTGCTTTTTACATTCTAGAGTCCTAAGATGATTGCCTTGTATTGAGTCTTAGGGTAGATAAACCCAAGATGGAAGTGTCTAAAAAAGAATCTAAAATAAAAATCACATAAAATGAGGCATAACATCTACATACATATATATGATAAGTAACACTCATGCATTTGCATTTAGCATACATGGTTTTTTGCATTAAGGTTTTTATCATTTCTAAAATCATGGTTGCACAATCATTCATCATATAGGATGTTTACCATATAATTAGAAAAGCCATTTAAACGATTTTAATCGATTAACCCATTTGGTAATCGATCAAGTCCTAGTGAAATCCTTAAAGGATTAAGGAAAGTCGTAATCGATTAAATGAAGTTACAGAAGCTAACCTCCTAGGATTTCTGCTTATTAATCGATTAAGAAAGTTTCTAATCGATTAAGTCATAACTGAAAATCTGTTTTCAAGAAACCCATTAATCGATTAACTTGGCAGTTTAATCGATTAATATCGGTTGAGTCAGTTATGAACTAATTTTGTTATTTTGAAACAGAATCAAATAAATTTTTAAACTAAGCTTTTCACATTTCATTAATAATCGAAAATATACTGAGAGAAAAGAAAAACAAAGATTCTTGGTGCTTAAGTTTTCAAAGCTATTTGGTTGATTCTTTGAAGGTTTTCTTGCATACTTTTTCAAAAGTGAAAAGAGAGAGTAATTTCAATGTGCCAAATATTTTCATTCAGTTGAAATACCTTGCACGATTTCTACACTTAGTTCTTAGGGCTGTTTGTGAGATCATTATGTCAAGGGTTATAGAAGAGCTGATTTCATTGTCGTTATCCGCACAATCTTGTGTGCAAAGTACCTCGACAAAATTCAATAAATTTGAGGATAATTCTCATGGTGTGTGGTATCATCACAAGTTGAGAATCAGTAGTGATCAAAAGACAGGGAGTCTTGATTCGAGCAAGAGTTTCGGTTGGGGCCAAATTGTGCGAATAGTGTGGTATCCAAGTAGGCGTAGATAGAGGTCAAATCGAGCTTGGTGGCTCAACAGTTTCAAGAAGGAAGTTTCTGTCTAGGATTATTGGAAGTGTGTTTGTAATTGAATTACATTTCTAATAGTGAAAACAAATCTCCTAGATCATCCGGGGGGCCTGAATGTAGTTTGCAAGTGGACCCACAAACGAACCAGGATAAAATTCTCGAGCACATTTTCTCTTACCCTATCTCTTTACATTTCTGTCTTCACTACATTTTGTTGTGAAATTGCATTCTATGATTAATTGCTAATTGGTGTTAATTTGTTGATAATCACGAATCAATATTGAGTTAGTAAAGATCTAGATTCATCACTGTTTTACAAAGCAAGAAAACTGTTTTTCAAAGAGTAATCAACCAGTATAATCGATTAAGGTACTGACCATAATCGATTAACAGAACTGTCCTTAATCGATTAACGTTGTTGATAATTGATTAACTACAACAACTTTGTATTCTGCGCAAATATCAGAAAAGCGGGATTAGTGATCTGCTACACCTATTCACCCCCCTCTAGGTGTAATATTACCTCACTGGTAACCAACAAGTAGGATTACAATATTTGACTCTCTCTTACTAAAATGATAACACTCAATCTCACCCAAAAAGGATGGAAATAGAAACTATCTCTAGTATCATAGTAGGAATATAAATCTCACACTATATGGATATGAACTCTCACTTTCTCTCTATGTTGTTCTTTCTCACTTGCTTGTTGTATGTCTTCCTCACAAGTCCCTTATATATAGTGAATGGGATGAAGGCTTCATCATAAAAACATAGTTGAGGATTAAATTGTTGTCACACTTTTCAAGATACCTTGAAAAGTGCTACTCAAACTATCTAAGTTAGACTTCAAAGTTCTCAAGTGTCAAGGAATAATTCAAAGACCTTGGAATAGCCATCGTTGAATGTACTCAATGGTTCATCTACCAAGATTCATTGGTCTCGATTCCACATTAATTAGGAAGGATTCCCAACAAATCTCCCCCTTCCTGAATTAATTGATGGGTATCACCAGTCCTGCACCTCTGCAACAGTCTGTTAGCTTCTTGAGTAAAACTGTCTAGGTCATCATGTCGGGTTACTTGTCATTTGAATGATTTTTTTCTAGTTGTAACTCACAATCCTCCAAAGCATTTTATATCCAATGATAACGATAATCAATATGCTTTGTTCGAGAATGAAATGAAGGATTCTTAGCTAGGTGATGGAGTTTGGTAACATTATTTGGAAAGCTTCAAGAGCACGAGATGGAGTTTAGTCGCTTGATGATGCATGAGGAATCAGATCACAAAAAGAAAATCATATCTCTTAAAGCAACAACGTCTCAACCTATTGACGAGAAAGAAGATGCTGAGTCTATTTCAGACATTAACGATGAAACGTTGAGCCTTCTCGTACGAAAATTCGGGAAATTCTTAAAGAAATAAGGCTTTAAACGGTTTCAAAAGAAAGAAGCGCGTGAGTCAACTAGAAAAGGCAAAGGTAACACAAAGTGCTTCACCTGCGACGAATGTGGTAAGCCATGACACATGAGGTTTCAATGTCCTACTTACCTCAAGAATGTTAATTCGGAAAAGAGCACTCCTCAGGACTTCAAGTGAAAGAAAGCGTACATAGTCTGGGATATACTAGAGGAGGATACAACATCATTCACCTTCAATGAAGAGGAGACCGCCAAGCTATGCTTAATGACCAGAACAAATGAAGCTTGCGACTTAGATTCAAAGGAGGTAAACAATGAGGTATACTCTGACACCTCATCTTCTTCTTATGATGATTCACCTCCTTATGAGGACTTATATACTTCTTATGTCGAATTGCATGAAGAATTAAAAAAATTAGCTAGGATTAGTTCTAATAGAAAGCAGGTAATCCTTCTATATGAGCAGAAAATAGTTTTGTTACAAAAAGAATTAGATGAGCTAAAACTTGAAAATGAAACTTTAGATCTAATATTTTCTTGTAATACATGCAATTGCTCTAATTATAAGTTATGTCAATCAACTGTCTGTGATTCTTACGAGACTTTGAAAAATGAAAATTTGAAGCTTAATGAAAAACTCGCAAAGCTCACAGAGAGTCAAAACCTATTAGACACTATGCTTAGTCAAACTAGAAATGTTGGTGACCATACTGGACTAGAATATATTCCCCTTATGCGCAAGAAAAGACCATATAGGAGACCTGTAACTCGGCCTAATAAGAAGGTTCCTACATGCTTTTATTGTGGCACACATGGCCACACCTCCTACTCTTGTTATATTAGAAAATATGGTATACATAGTGGTGTATATGTCTGGATGAAAAAGGGAGATGACTCCCTGATTACTAACAGAAAAGGACCCAATATAAATTGGGTACCTGAAAAAGGTAAGTGATCTATTTTGTAGGTATGCCTACAAGCATATGGATAACATTGGTATCTTGATAATGGATGCCTGAGGCATATGACAGGAGATAGATAAAGGAGATATATCAAAATTCTTATATCTATCCTTGAAAGAAAAAGGGTTTGTCACGTATGGAGACAACAACAAAGGAAAGATACTTGGTACCGGGACAATTGGCAACTCAACCCAGACAGTGACCGATAATGTACCATATGTTGAAGGCCTGGAGCATAACCTATTGAATATCGGCCAACTCTGCGACAAAGGTAATCGTGTATCTTTTGACTCTGATTGTTGCATAATCCGTGACAATTTATCTAATAAGGTCAAATATGTTGAACATCGTATTAACAACATGTATATGGTTAACCTAGAAGATGTCATGACGTTATTTTCAAAATGTTTTGCGTCTAAAGAAAATGATATTTGGCTTTGGCATAGGCGCGTTGCTCATATTCATGTAAAACATCTAGATAAACTATCTAAAAATAATTTGGTTGAGGGGTCTATGAAAACTTGATTTCAAAACTCATGAAACTTGTCAGAAATGTAAACAAGTTGAAAACTCTTTTAGTATAAAGAATGTAATATCCAGAACAAGACCTCTGGAGCTTCTCCATATGGACTTGTTTGGACCTTCTCAAATAATGAGTTTCGATGGTAGTTTCTATGCTTTGGTAATTGTTGATGATTTCTCTAGATTCACATGGACATTATTTTTATCTTCTAAGAGTAATTCATTTAAATCATTCAAAAACCTTGCTAAACAAATTCAAAATTAGTTTAATCTTAAAATTGTGTTCATTCGATCTGATCATGGTGGCGATTTTGAAAACCATCAATTTGATGAATTTTGTAATAAACATGGTATCATGCATCAGTTCTCGGCTCCTCGTACCCCTCAGCAAAATTGAGTTGTTGAGAGGAAGAATCGAGTTCTACAGGATCTTGCTAGAACCATGCTAAACGAGAGCAAGGTTCCTAAGTATTTTTGGGCTGATGCAGTGCATACTGCTTGCTATGTGATAAATCATATACTCTTAAGGCCTACTTGTTTCAAAACTCCTTATGAACTTTTGAAAGGCTGAAAACCTAATATTTCTCATTTTCATGCTTTTGGATGTAAATGCTTTATTTTAAATAATGTAAAAAGAGTGCTACGAAAATTTGATTCAAAAGTTGATGAGAGTAAATTTCTAGGGTGTTCATTGCATAGTAAAGCTTATCGAGTGTTTAATAAATATTCCATGCAAGTAGAAGAGTTTTTACATGTTCATTTTGATGAATCTTCTCCAAAAGAGAAGACAAAGGTATTTTCTGATGATGTTGCAAGTGCTTTAGAAGAAACATACTCTAAGGACATGGACCAGGACAAAGAAGAATAAGCAGAGCAAATTGATCAAGATGAGCATCAGGACATGCCAATCAAGTGGATGACTAAGAAAGATCATTTACTTGACAAAGTTATAGGTGATATCTCTATAGGGGGTAATCTATAGTTCTTTACGTAATTTTTTTAACTTCGTTGCTTTCGTATCTCAAATCGAGCCTAAGACCATCGATGAGGCCATTGAGGATGTGCACTGGAGTATAGTTATGCAAGAAGAGCTCAACCAGTTCGAGCGCAATAATGTATGGGACTTGGTCCCTAAGCCAAAAGAACATCTAGTGATTGGTACTAGATGGGTGTTCCGAAATAAACTAGATGAATCTGGCTTGATCATTAGAAATAAGGCACACTTAGTGGCCAAAGGCTACAACCAGGAGGAAGACATCGATTATGATGAGACCTAAACTCTTGTAGCCAGATTAGAGACCATTAGGATGTTTTTATCCTTTTCATCGATCATGAACTTTAAGCTCTTTCAAATGGATATCAAGAGCGCCTTTCTGAATGAGTACATTCAAGAGGAGGTATGTGTTGATCAACCTCTCGGCTTTGAAAATTTTAAATATCTGAACCATGTATATAAGCTCAAGAAGTCTCTCTATGGCCTGAAACAAGCTCCAAGAGCTTGGTATGACAGATTGAGCTCTTTCCTCTTGGAAAAAGGGTTCGTGAGGGGTATGGTTGATACTATCCTCTTTATCCATAAATTAGATGATCATGTATTATTAGTTAAAATATATGTTGATGATATAATTTTCGGATCTACTAATAACATTCTTTGTAAAGAATTTTCTGAGATGATGTAGGGAGAATTTGAGATGTCGACGATGGGTGAGCTGACTTTCTTCTTAGGCTACAAATTAAACAAATGGAAAGTGGCATCTTCATTCATCAATCAAAGTATTGCAAGGAGTTAATCAAAAAGTTCGACATGGAAAAATGTGAAGAAGCTTCTACACCTATGGCGTCCGCTTGCTATCTAGACAACGACGAAAAAGGGAAATGCGATTGAGGTAACAAATTATCGAGGGATAATTGGCTCTTTATTATATTTGACGGCAAGCCGCCCTGATATTATATTTAGTGAAAGTGCGCATGTCAAGAGGAGCACTTTGGAAAGCTTTCTCACTATGTGTTTTGGTTTTGATGATGACAACTTGTGTTTCATAAGAGCTTGAAGATCATCAACAAATCAACGTGCTTAAGTCTCAAGATTGGTATTAGACTTAGACTAGTAATTAGTTTAGGTTGAGTCTAAGGCTTAGGTAAACTCAATACATGTCTCATATGCATAAAACATTAAATCATTTT
>NC_032018.1:8967348-8968814 GCF_001865875.1 Lupinus angustifolius
AAAATCTGTTTTCAACTAATACATTGTCATGTTATATGAGACTTGTGTTAGAGTTTTATAGTAAGGTCTTAATTGTTTAATTTGAGCATTGTAATTGCTTTAGATTACTCTATGTTTTTGTTGTAAAAAGTGTTGTAACTTTGGGAATCTCAAGGTGTCTTACCACCAACGAGATTGTGTTGTATCTTCATTAGCTTAGAGATCTTGATAGAAAGAATAGGTTCTTGGCTGGGGCTACACCGCAAGAAAGGTTTTCTTGGGCGGTAGGAAGGGAGTCAAACCAAGGGATAAGGTTCTTTAGTTTCAAGAAAGAGTCTAAGTGTTGTAATTGGAAGAATTGTTTATAAAACGGTATTCAATTATAGTGAAGAAAAATCTCCCAGATCAGCCGGGAGGCCTGGATGTAGTTTGCAAGTGGATCCGCAAATGAACCAGGATAAAAACCTTGTTGCAGGCTTTTTCTTTCCCTCACTCTCTTTATTGCTTTAGTCGATTACTTTGTATAGTTGTTTCAATTATAATATTTTGTTTCTATACTATACTGTTGTAACTCTGATATAGCTGTTAGCTTTGTATATTTGCTTTGATTTCAGTTGCTTGTCATGCAAGAATACGAATCTGTTTGTGTAATCTGAGCTATTTTAATCAATTAAGTTGGTTGCGTTAAATGATTATTCCTTCTCTGTTAATCGATTAATCTGGGGTTAATTCAGCATTATTTGTTGTTTGCAAAAAGCGGATACTCTGACCGCTACACCTATTCAACCCCCCTACTAGGTGTATTTTAGCCACTGATACCTAACAAGTGGTATCAGAGCTAGTACGAAGTGCTAGCTCAACCGCGTATTCGTGATCATAAGGGAAATATAATGGGTTTTACAAACCCGTTTGGTGGTGATGGTTCATCCATTAACCGACCACCTATATTCAGTTGTGAAGGGTATGCCTATTGGAAAGTCCACATGCAAATCTTTATAGAAGCCATTGACTCGGATATTTGGGAATCCGTAGTCAACGACCCTTTCGTTCCACAACATCTAGTGGACGACGAACCTAAAGACAAGCATAAAAGTCTATGGACCAATGATGAGCGCAAGAGGGTCCAGCATAACCTACGTGCCAAAAATATCATCACATCGGCCCTATCCTATGATGAGTTCTTTAGGGTCTCACAGTGCCAAAATGCAAAAGAAATGTGGGACACTTTACAAGTGACTCACGAAGGCACCAGCGAAGTCAAGCAGAAATGTGGGACACTTTACAAGTGACTCACGAAGGCACTGGCGAAGTCAAACGCGCTAGATTACATGCACTAACCCACGAGTATGAGCTATTTCTCATGTTACCTAGCGAATCAATCAGTGATATGCAAAAGCGATTTACTCATATCGTGAATCATTTAATTTCTCTAAATAAATCTTTTGCTAGAGGAGAATTAACTAATAAAGTTTTACGTTGTCTTGACA
>NC_032018.1:8968914-8969709 GCF_001865875.1 Lupinus angustifolius
ACACACCTACATGTTTTTAATACAACACATATGGTCACACTTCATATTCATGTTACATCAGAAAATATGGTATACCTAGTGGCGTTTATATGTGGATAAAGAAGGGAGATGACTCCCCGATTACTAACATAAAAGGACCCATTATCAATTGGGTACCTGAGAAAAGCAAGTAATCTTTTTGCAGGTATGTCTTCGAACACAAGGGCAAAAATGGTACCTAGACAGTGGGTGTTCGAGACATATGACAGGTGACAGATCAAACTTCATGGATCTTTCACTTAAAGGTAAAGGATACGTCACGTACGAAGACAACAACAAGAGAACAGTTGGTAACCCATCTCAGACTCCTATTGAAAATGTTCTTTATGTTGAAGGATTAGAACATAATCTCTTGAGCATAAGCCAACTCTATGACAAAGGTAACCATATATCTTCCGATTCTGATTGTTGTATTATTCGGGACATTTTATCTAATAATGTTAAATTTGTTGGTCATCGTATAAATAATATTTACATGGTTAATTTGGATGATGTCACCACTTTGTTTTCAAAATTTTTTATTTCAAAAGAAGATGACATCTGGCTTTGGCATAGACGCGTTGCACATATCCATGTAAAACATCTAGATAAATTATCATCAAACGAACTAGTTGACAAATCTTTTAAAAATCTTGCCAAGCAAATCCAAAACCAACTTAACCTGAAAATAGTACATATACGTAGTGATCACGTGGGAAAATTTGAGAACTTTCAGTTCGATAAATTCTGTGATAAGCATGGCATTTTACATCAATT
>NC_032018.1:8969809-8971380 GCF_001865875.1 Lupinus angustifolius
ATATAATTGTTAAAAGAATCATGAGATATTTAAAAGGAACAACTAACATGGGATTATGGTATCCTCGGGATGCCTCACTATCCTTGGTGGGTTATTCCGATTCCGATTTCGCCGGATGTAAATTGGATCGGAAAAGCACTAGTGGTACTTGTCACTTGTTGGGCAATTCATTAGTTGCATGGCACAGTAAAAAGCAATTCATTTGTTCACCGCCGAAGCGGAATACATTGTCGCTGTTGTGTGTTGCGCTCAAATCCTTTGCATGAATCAGCAACTTAAGGACTTTGGTCTTAAACTAGAAAAGATCCCCATTAAATGCGATAATACAAGTGCCATAAACCTATCCAAGAATCCTGTTGTGCATTCTAGAACCAAGCATATAGAAATTAGACATTATTTCTTACGTGATCATGTACAAAAAGGTGACTGCGTTCTTGAATTTGTTGAAACCTCTAAACAGTTAGCAGATATTTTCACCAAGCCCCTTCCACGAGATACTTTCTATGTTCTAAGGAGAGAACTTGGAATTCTTGATAAACAATATCTTGATTAAAACTGTTTAGATGTTTGCTTTATGTCTTGCCTCTATATGTTTATTTGTCTCTTGTTCTAAATGATATATGTTGTTTATCTCATGATAACTTCCTTTTATGATTACATATGTTTAGATTAATCCGTTAGAATGCATGCATAAGTCCCAAAGAGTTGAAATTGTTCTGCTAGCTAAAAACCTTTTTTTGTCGTGTTTAATCGATTAAGCACTTAGTGTTAATCGATTACATGGGCATCAGTTTTTGAAAAATCACTTTTCATATGATTTTAATCGATTAACCATGCCCGTTAATCGATTAAAACCAGCAGCTTAAGTGCAGACAACACCTCGGTTTCACGCTTTTTCCTTCGGTTTCATGCTTTTTCAGCATTTGTCTCCATTTTCTCTTGCTTTTGAGTCTCTGTAATTGTAACACAACTGACCCAAGTGCATTAGTCTCGATAAACCTCACCCCTAACCCTCTCTAAGCCCCTAGAAATCTCCAATTTCATCCATATTTCACTATATTCAAGTTTTCCCCAAATCAAAACCCTAGGTTAGGTTTGCCACATTCCTTCACTGTTTGGTCGAACATCAATTCGGTTTCTGCATCAAAATGGAGCAAGGTCGCCCAAAAAGGTTCAAAACTCCTGCTAATCGTGGAAGAAGACCGAAAGCTGGCGCATCCTCTACTCGGGACCGTGGTGACCCATTTTACTCGCTCATTCTGCAAGAGACCCGTTTGGCTAAGTTTCAAGGACGAAAACCCACGTATGTAAGGTATGTTGATCTAACCTGGATGGCGGAACAAAATTTCAGTTTCCCGCATGATATGGAGGCTCAGGGAGCCGTTAAATTTCTGGAATTAAAGGGACAAGTTTACCCTGCTCTAGTTAGGGAATTTTATGCAAATTTCAGATATAAGGATGGTAAATACTGGTCTATGATTTCTGGTAAACTGTTTGAGATTAGTGATGAACTGTTTATGAATGTTGGTGGGTTATCATCTTCGGGTTATAGAATAGGAGACTGCTCATGG
>NC_032018.1:8971480-8972369 GCF_001865875.1 Lupinus angustifolius
TACTGTGAATGATTTGCGTTTCATGTACGCTGTTAAGAATAATGTGATGATTAACTGGCCTGAGGAAATATTGAAGATTATGAATAGTGTTTCTCTATCTCAGTCAAAGCTGCTTTCCTATAGTATCTTTATTTCACGGATTGTGGATTATTTGCATATTGACGTTTCTGACACCATTATTGTTGAGTATACTGATAAGGATCATCTGGTTGGTGAGAGTCTGATTCACAAAATGGGTATCTACAAGTACGGTACTACTTGGCAATACCAACAGGACTATACTACTATTGATCTAGAGCTGTCCAATGATGATGATCAGGGTGGCATGGGTAATCAGAATACTACTAATTAGGGGGAGCCCTCTAGAACAGCATCACAGGATTCTATTTTTGGTATGGCTCAGATGGAGGCTATGGAACAAAGGCTCAACAACCACATAGATCTCCACTTTCAAGGGTTGAAGGACTCGTACTTTGCTGGTATGGAACAGTACGAAGAACGTCAAACTGCTTATTCTGACAACCAATATCAAATCGTGAGGAATCTGATTCAATCAACAGCCGAAGCTCAGAATGCCTTCATCCGCTCTACAGTTGAAGCTCATAATGCACTATTTTGTTCTGAATTTCAGAAGTTGTCTATGCTGATCAGGGGTGACCAGAAATTTGCTATTCCTGATGATGAGATTCATCTTCCTCCACCTCAACCATAGTTTAGAAGACTTTAGACCTAGGATATCTTACCCTTAGGTTTATTTCTTCTTTATTGCACTTTATGGACTCAGTTGTTGTTATTGTTTCGAGACTTATTTGTGCTTTTTCTATCTCTGCTTGACATTTTATGGTTTGTATGGTTGCTGGATATTTTTACTCTTTATGCTATGTTTTTA
>NC_032018.1:8972469-8973038 GCF_001865875.1 Lupinus angustifolius
GTTAAATCCCAAATTAATTCATTAACTTCGTTTTATGTTTAACTACATATCTCTGTCTACTTTTGACCTGGGTTATCTTTTTGATAATGTCAAAAGGGGGAGAAAGGTTGTTTTGTTGTTGTTTGATTGTGCAGGTTGATCTTAATACTGCTTCCGAAATATTCGCGCATCATATCAATCAGTGCCAATACAATATTCAAGCTAATTCATGAAACAATTGGTGTAGTGTTTGTTATCATAAAAAAAAGGGGAAGATTGAAAGTGCGCATGTCAAGAGGAGCACTTTGGAAAGCTTTCTCACTATGTGTTTTGGTTTTGATGAGGACAACTTTTGTTTCATAAGAGCTTGAAGATCATCAACAAATCAACGTGCTAAAGTCTCAAGATTGGTATTAGACTTAGACTAGTAATTAATTTAGGTTGAGTCTAAGGCTTAGGTAAACTCAATACATGTCTCATATGCATAAAACTTTAAATCATTTTAGTTTTGAGATATGTCATTCATAATATGTTCATGCATCACATATATACATGTTATCTGTGCATCCTAGGAATAAACTTAGTGTTGA
>NC_032018.1:8973138-8978148 GCF_001865875.1 Lupinus angustifolius
TTATAAGCTACGTTTTCAGAACTCAAGCCATAACTTGCATGTTAGATTTTAAGAGAGTTAGAGCATATTTCGTGTTAATTGCTGCATCTATATGACATTGCATTTGTGAGATTAGAAAAGAGAGAATTCTATGCTTTAGGATTGAGAGGCATTTCATGTTTAATTTCCTATCATTTCATCTCACATGTTCATGCATTTATTGATGTTTTTGAGAAGATTTCATATTCTGTAAAATCTTTTTTTAACTAATGAATTATCATGTTATATGAGACTTGTGTTAGAGTTGTAGAGTAAGGCTTAGAGATCTTGATAGAAAGAATAGGTTCTTGGCTGGGGCTACACCGCAAGAAAGGTTTTCTTGGGCGGTAGGAAGGGAGTCAAACCAAGGGATAAGGTTCTTTAGTTTCAAGAAAGAGTCTAAGTGTTGTAATTGGAAGAATTGTTTATAAAACATTATTTCAATTATAGTGAAGAAAAATCTCCCAGATCAGCCGGGAGGCCTGGATGTAGTTTGCAAGTGGACCCGCAAACGAACCAGGATAAAAACCTTGTTGCAGGCTTTTTTTTCCCTCTCTCTCTTTATTGCTTTAATCGATTACTTTGTATAGTTGTTTTAATTGTAATATTCTGTTTCTATACTATACTGTTGTAACTCTGATATATTTGTTAGCTCTGTATATTTGCTTTGATTTCAGTTGCTTGTCGTGCAAGAAACCGAATCTGTTTGTGTAATCTGAGCTATTTTAATCGATTAAGTTGATTGCGTTAATCGATTATTCCTTCTCTGTTAATCGATTATTTTGGGGTTAATTCAGCATTATTTGTTGTTTTCAAAAAGCGGATACTCTAACCGCTACACCTATTCAACCCCCCCTTCTAGGTGTATTTTAGCCACTGATACCTAACATTTAGTGTTTGCATGTGTGCTAGATTTCAAGCATCTCCTAAAGATTCACACTATAGTGCTATTAAGCTGGATTAGAAGAGCACTAGTGGGACTTGTCACTTACTACGCAGTTCCTTAGTTGCATGGCCAGTAAAAAGCAAGCTTGTGTTGCTTTGTCCTTCGCCGAAGCGGAATACATTGCCGCTGGTATGTGTTGCGCTCAAATCTTATGGATGAAGCAGCAACTTAAGGACTTTGGTCTTAAACTAGAAAAGATACCCATTGAATGTGATAATACAAGTGTCATAAACCTATCCGAGAATCCTGTTTTGCATTCAAAAACCAAACATATAGAAATTAGAAATCATTTCTTGCGTGATCATGTTCAAAAAGGCAATTGTGTGCTTGAATTTGTTGAAAATACTAAGCAATTAGCTGATATTAAGCCCCTCTCACGATATACTTTCTATGTTCTTCAAAGAGAACTTGGAATCCTTGACGAAAACTATTTTGATTAAAATTGTCTAACTCTTTATTATATGCCTCACATGCTAAATGTCTAATATGCTTCAAAATGAATACTTGTTGAATGCATTTCATTCCTAATATGATTCATGATCTAGTATAATATGCTCTATATGTATATGTGGCTGCTTAAAAATTGCTTTATATGTGTTAGAAATCTTTGCATGCTTCTAAAAACTCAAAAACGCTCTTGTTTCTCCAAATATGATGCCTATTAATCAATTAACCATAAGTTTTAATCAATTAAAATGATTTCCATTAGCCAACACTTATTTTTCACGAAATTTAATCGATTAAGGTCCCATCTTAATCGATTACTTGGGTTCATTTTTCTGAAAATCTGGAATTTTAACTATGTTTAATCGATTAACTACTGCTTTTAATCGATAAACGATAGCAGATATAACAAAACCAGAAACGTTTTTGCCATTTTTTTAAATCCTCTCTATGCCCTTTCTCTCAAAATCTCAGAGGCAACAACATAATCTGAGTTCTTAGCCAAAAAGAAGAATAAACCTCACCCTTCACCCACATTGCACTTTATTTCATCCTATTTCCTCTCAAATTTGTCCAAAAACCCCACTTTCCCAATTCCAAAACCCTAAGGTTAGGTTCCCCCAAAAATCCTTCTTTAACTCGACTTTGCACTCAAAATGGAATGAGGACAGTCAAAAAGGATTAAGACAACTGCTCAACGCCCACGAAGGACTCCTATTCCTACACCACCAGATCTGAATGTGAGGTAGGACCGTGGAGATCCCTATTACTCTCTCATAATGCAGGAGACTCGGTTGTCAAAGTTTCAGGGGAGGAAACCAACTTACATTAGGTATGTCGATTTACCCTGGATGGCGGAACAAAATTTTGAGTTTCCACAAGGTATGCAAGCTCAAGGAGCTGTCACCTTTTTAGAATTGAAGGGAAATATTTATCCTGCCTTAGTTAGAGAATTTTATGCCAACTTCAGATACAAGGATGGAAAGTATTGTTCTATGGTTTCTAGAAAGTTATTTGAGTTGAATGAGGATATTTTCATGAATGTGGGAGGTTTATCCACAAATGGTGCTAGCATTGGTAATTGTGACTGGGTCAAGAATTCATTCGATGCTGTTGAGGTTTACAAGTCTTGTTTGAGAGGTCCCCATCTGTATATCTAAGAGAATTAACAAAAGTTGGGTCATTATCTATGGAAAATAGACTATTGCACTATCTGATATATGTGTGTAAAATATATCTTAGTTTAGAGAAACACAAATCATGCACAACCCACTGTCAATGATTTAAGGTTTATGTATGTTGTTAAGGAAAATGTTATGATTAATTGGCCTGAGAAGATTCTGAAGGTCATGTATAGTGTGTCAACATCACAATCTAAGTTGCTTCTCTATAACATATTCATTTCGAGGATCATCGATTATCTGCATATTGATGTGTTTGATACCATCATCATGGAGTCTTCTGATAAAGACCACCTGGTTGGTGAAAGTCTGATCCACAAGATGAGTATTTACAAGTATGAAGATACTTGGCAATACCAAGAGGATTATAACACTATTGCGGAATTGGACTTATCTGGACATGAGGATCAGGCAGGAACAGATCAGCCTAATGCAGGAACTCATGGGGAGTTGTCTGGAATATCACCACATGTACCACCCTTTTGAATAGCCCAATTGGATGCAATAGAGCAAAGGTTGATTAATAGAATGGATATACATTTTAAGACTTTGAAGGACTCTTATCATACAGATTTGAAGCAATTTGAGGAACGACAGGTCGCCTACATTGATAACCACTATTAGTCTATGAGGAGCTTTGTTCAAAACACTGTTGAAGCAGATAATGATAGGTTTTGTGCAGAATTTAAGAAGTTGAGAGTCCTCATTCAAGGAGATAGTAGTCTGACCATTCTTGATGACAGAGACCTTCCTCCGCATCCTTAGATTAGAAGACCGTAGACCCTAGGTTGCCTTTGGTTTAGTTCTTCTATTGGCTAATTTTTCATGTATTTTGTTGGTTTTTACTCTTGAGACATTTTGTTTCTTTGCTTTTGTTTGGTTTGTAATAGTTTCCATCTACTTTTGCTAAACACTTATCACTTGGTATGCATGATATAAGATTGCGCTTTAATTGTTTTTGATTTTTGTATTATATTGCCTATATCATATGTATATCTATGTCATATATAGTATGAATTTTGTTTAATGGTACTTGACCGTGACTGGTTATCTGCATCTATTATGTTTGATTGAGCCTACTGTAAACATGTTATAATAATATTGCTTGATCATTCCATGCTCAATTTGTAATTGTATAACCTTTCATGCCATTAACCTTGTTCATTTACTGTATTCTGTTATTTTAATCGATTAAATGCATACTCTTAATCGATTAAATCCGTGTAAACATGTGAACTTGTTCAACCTTCCTTCAACTGGTTAATTAATTGAATCCCCAATTTTAATTGATTGATTACAGTTTTGATTTCATTATATATCTCTTCTTATTCTTGACTAGATTAACTCGTTTATCTTTTTGATAATATCAAAATGGGGAGAAAGGTTGCTTTCTTGTTTGATGTGATTTGCAGGTAGTAAATAAAAATTCAGCTTCCGTTGTCCAACTATGCGCTTTAACTTTGAAATTAACAACCATGCATTCATTCTATAACCATCATCAAGCTATGCATCAAAACAAGATTTGTTGTGGAGTTTTTCATCATCAAGAAGGGGGAGATTGAAAGTGCAAGTGTCAAAGTGTTGCACTATTAAATTGCCTATGTTTTGATGAAGACAAGGATTCATTGAAAGCTTGAGGATGACTCACCAAATCAACATGTCATGGGCTCAAGGATCTCATATCTAGACTTAGTCTTACAAGAGTCATTTTTAGAGTCCTAGATATGTGTCTTAGATATTGAGTCTAGGTTAGGTAAACCTAGGTGCAATTCTCACAAGTCTTAAAAATAATTAAATCATTTACATGACACATGCCATCTAGATTATTATATGTTCATGTATTAATCATACATGTTATTTGTGCATTATAGGCATAATATATTGGTAAAACATGTATAGGTGATAAGCATAACATATAGGTAGTTTACAATTTTATCATTTAACTGAAAAATATGTCAGTTAATCGATTATGGAATTAGATAATCGATTAACGTGAAATCAGTTTTAACAGGTAACTGAAAAACTAAATTCAGTTATTCTCAACCCTTCTCAACAGCTCGTTAATCAATTAAAAGGGCACTTAATCTATTAACTGGGTCTCATAAAGCTTTTCTATATAAACTGTGTTTTTAGGTCTTGCACCATACATCATACCATTCATTTTAGAATTTCTAAGTTGCATATTTTTCGTGCTCATTTGTGTCATTTTAGGCAGAGAAATGCATAGTGAGATAGTGAGAGATAGTATCATGTTTAAGGTTTAATTGTGATCTAATTGCATGATTAATGTGTTAACTGAAAGTGCAAAGTGTCAAGGATAACACTAGCATGTCTTTGCCTATGTTTTGATGAAAACAAGGTTTTAACAAAGCTTGAAGATGACTCAACAATCAATAGGCCTTATTCTCATTTGGTCATGCT
>NC_032018.1:8978248-8978873 GCF_001865875.1 Lupinus angustifolius
TGAGATACATCATCTAGTTAATTGTATGTTCATGCATCTATCGTACATGTTATATTGCATATTAGGCATAATATAATTGGTAAAGCATGTATATATATTGTGCATAACATATGAGAAGTTTACCATTTGAAACATATGCATAAATGTTCCAGTTAACCGATTAACGTGGTAACTTAATCGATTAACTCAACTGCTTTTCTTTTAAATATGTGTTTTATGTTTTAACTGAATTATGTGTCATTCTGTTGCCCAGTTAATCGATTAAAAAGAAGCCTTAATCGATTAACTAGTCTGTTATGTGTTATAACTGAAATCTGTTTTAACTGTTTAATTGTTTAATTGTTTTTGCAACGAATATAACCGCCTATTCTCTATGCTATAAATATAAGGCATTATTCATAAACCCATAGCATTGCATTCTATTGTATATGTCTGTTTAGAGAGCATTTTGCATATGTGTTTTACTGTATTTTGCAAGAGAGTTGCATGCGTGAGAAGAGAGATTATGCTGGCTTAAACTGATGTTATGTGCTTACTGTTTTTGCATAATTTTGTATCCATTCTTATCTTGCTCACATTCACATGCATTAGATTTTGTTAGAGAGAAATCATTTATATACTAATA
>NC_032018.1:8978973-8981040 GCF_001865875.1 Lupinus angustifolius
ATCTCCCTGGTTAAGAAGGGAGCGTCCAAGAATCTCGTTTTGCATTCTAGAACTAAGCATATTGAAATTAGGCATCATTTCTTGCGTGATCATTTTCAAAAAGGTGATTGTATATTAGAATTTGTTGAAACAACTAAACAATTGGCATATATTTTCACAAAGCCCCTCTCACGAGATACTTTCTATGTTCTTCGAATAGAACTAAGAATCCTTGATGAAAAATATCTCAATTAATAATCTCTTTCTTTGCCTTGCATGATCACCATTTTTTTTGCTTTGTAAATGATGATTGAATGCTTATGATTCCATTGTATAAATCCATAATTATGTGCTTAAAAGCTCTAAATATATGTGATAGCTTCAACATCAAAGTATCAAATTAAGTTTGAAATCCATGCATGCTTTTAAAAACATCCAAAACACTGAAACTAATGCATTTAATCGATTAAGTAACTCATTTAATCGATTACCTAGGCCAAAAATTTTAAAACTGGCATTTCAACTCAGGTTAATCGATTAAGAGATGCTGTTTGTTAATTGAGTAACGGCATCAGTATATAAGAAACAAAAGCGAATCTGGAATATTTTCAAAACCCCATTCACCCCAGAGGAACAAGTTAAACATCATCCTAAGCTTAATCCTAAGCTTAATCCTAGTCCTAAACTGAATCACCCCACTATATTTTCCCTCCATAACCTGTCTTCCTCATCTCCAATTCCCAAGCATTCGTTTTCCCCAAATTCAAAATCTTACCCTAGATTTTTCCTCAACCTTCCTTTAAACCTCCATCACGATTCAATGTTTGATTGCTATGGATAAAGGACGTGGAAAGAGAATCAAGACAACCGCACAGCGTCCACCGCGTGCTCCAAAAACCGTGCCTTCTCCACAACCAAGGCAGAATCGCGGGGATCCATACTACTCTTTAATCCTACAAGAAACTCGGTTGCAGAAATTTCCGGGAAGAAAATCCTCCTATATCCAGTTTGCGAATGTGACTTAGCTTGCGGAACAGAACTTCGAATTTCCGTATGGCTTACAAGCTCAAGGGGCTATCCCCTTCTGGGAATTGAAAGGTAATATTTACTTTGCTCTAGTTAGGGAGTATTACGCAAATTTTAGATATAAAGATGGAAAATATTGGTCGATGGTAGCTGGAAAATTGTTTGAGATTAACGTAGAAATCTTTATGAATGTGGGTGGTTTAGTCATTCCTGGTGCTAGTTTAAGTGGTTGTGGTTGGGCAAACGACAACTCATTCGATTTTGTTGAAATGTATAAGTCGTGTTTGCGTAGACCTCAACTCTATGTTCAAGGAGAATTAACCAAAGCTGGGTCACTGTCCGTAGAAAACAGACTCCTACACTACTTGATTGCCTACATAATGATTCAGAGAAACACAAATCATGCACAACCCACCGTGAATGATTTGAGGTTTATGTTTGCTGTGAAGGAGAACATCATGATAAACTGGCCTGATGAAATTCTGAAGGTCATNTCAAGACTACTTCCGTATAGTATCTTCAAATCCTAAGTAATTGACTATCTACACATTGATATTTCAGATATTATAGTGTTGGACTGCTCAGACAATGATCACTTGATTGGTGAGAGTTTAATTCACAAGATGGGCATCTACAAGTATGGCAACACTTGGCAATATCAAGAGGACTTCAACAATGCCAACCTTGATCCTTCCGGTGAAGATGATCAAGACATGAATCAAGGGCCATTTGCTGTAACTCAGTGGGAGTATTCAGGACACACATCCCAAGAACCTACGTTTGGACAAGCTTATATGGATGCTCTGGAACATCGTCTCCATAATAGGATGGATCTTCACTTTCAGTCTCTTAAGGATTCATATCATACGGATTTGGAACACTTTGAGGAACGTCAAAATGCATATCTTGACAACCATTGTCAATCATTGCGGAACTATATTGAATCTACTAATGAGTCTCATAATAGAAGAATGATTTATGAGTTCAATAAGCTGAGTGTCTTCATCAAGGGTGGTTGTAGTTCGTCGACTCCTGACATCCAGAATCCTCCATCTCATCCTT
>NC_032018.1:8981140-8981844 GCF_001865875.1 Lupinus angustifolius
GATTGTTAATTATGTTGCATATAGCACTTTACTTTGTTTGAAATGAATCTTGATCATGATTGGTATATGTAATTATATTGAATGATTGTGCCTATTGCAAATTGCTTAAATGTATCAAATGTGTAATCATCCCATGCTTGATTTGCTTATACATAACCTTGCATGTCATTCAAACTGTTATGTGGCTATCTGCTGTCACTTTAATCGGTTAACAGTTTCACTTAATCGATTAAATGATGTAAAAACTGTGAATTTGTTCAAGCTTCTTAACAATTGGTTAATTAGTTACATATCCAAGGTTAATTGATTAATTACAGTTTGTCTTAACCATAATAACTCTCCTGAATTTTGACTAGAATTGAATACGTTTATCTTTTTGATAATGTCAAAAGGGGAAGAAAGGTTGCTTGTTGTGTTACATACATTTTGTAGGTTGTATAATGCTTTTTTCAGGTTGTTGTATCAAGCTTCTGTACATAATTTTGCTTACCTACAAGGAAGCAACGCGCTTTAACTTTGTTCTCAGAAAAACAACCTTAGTCAACCGCTCTGCAAAATCATCATCAAGCTTATCCATCAATAATTGCAGAATTTTGATGAAGTGTTTGTCATCATCAAAAAGGGGGAGATTGAAAGTGCAAAGTGTCAAGGATAGTACTAGCATGTCTTTGCCTACTAGCATGTCTTTGCCTATGTTTTGATGA
>NC_032018.1:8981944-9012228 GCF_001865875.1 Lupinus angustifolius
ATCAAGCATAATATAATTGGTAAAGCATGTATATATATTGTGCATAACATATGAGAAGTTTACCATTTGAAACATATGCATAAATGTTCCAGTTAATCGATTAACGTGGTAACTTAATCGATTAACTCAACTGCTTTTCTTTTAAATATGTGTTTTCTGTTTTAACTGAATTCTGTGTCATTTTGTTGCCCTGTTAATTGATTAAAAAGAAGCCTTAATCGGTTGACTAGTCTGTTATGTATTATAACTGAAATCTGTTTTAACTTTTTAACTGTTTTTGCAACGAATATAACCGCCTATTCTCTATGCTATAAATACAAGGCATTATTCAGAAACCCATAGCATTGGATTCTATTGTATAGGGCTGTTTAGAGAGCATTTTGCATACGTGTTTTACTGTATTTTGCAAGAGAGTTGCATGCATGAGAAGAGAGATTATGCTGGCTTAAACTACTGTTATGTGCTTACTGTTTTTGCATAATTTTGTATACAATCTTATCTTGCTCACATGATCATGCATTAGATTTTGTTATAGAGAAATCATTTGTATATTGATATTGATTAACTCATTTAAATCTTGATGGCTTAAGTGGTTAGTAAAAGTGTTAATCTTTGAGTCTTTATCATGTCATATTTTAAGCATTATTGTGCTTAGTATACCTTACTGTTTAACGTGTTTTTGTGTAGTCTGGATTTGTCTCTTGGTGTGAGATCACCATAGAGATTGAGGTTCTTCACCAAGGCTAGGAGGTCTTGATTTGAGGATAAGAATCTTGGCTGGCGCTAGTTCGCGAGAAGGTTTTCTCAACAGGCGAAGGGTAGAGTCAAACCAAGGATTTAGATATCCTAGATTTCAAGAAGGGAGTGTCTTATGTGCTTGTAATTGAATTGATATTTGTATCCATTTTTCGATATTGTGAAGAAAGAAAATCTCCCAGATCCAGAAGGGGAGGCCTTGATGTAGTTTGCAGTGGACCGCAAACGAACTAGGATAAAAATCATTTTTGCACTGTTATTTCTCTCTTTATCTTCTTTATGTTTCTTGCCGTTATAAATTGAATATGTAATTGAAAAATTGGATATTTGTTTACTGCCATATACTTAATAATTGTGCGTAAAAATATATGTATTATATCTATTCAATTTTGTTTTAATTACTGTGCAATTTGCCTGTCTGATTATTCTGTTCTGTGCAATAATTAATCCATTAAATCCTGCTGTTAATCGATTAACTGGACTGTTTTCCAGCAGTTGAGTTTTGGTTCAAGAAGCAGTGATTGTTAACTGCTACACCTATTCAACCCCCCTCCCCCCTTCTAGGTGTTCCTAGACCACTGATACCTAACATTAACATTTGATATCTTCTGTTACATGATTCTTGCATTTATTTAGAAGAATTCTACGATAGAAATTCTCTGTTTTTGCACATCAATTAACTCATAAATGATTCTTGATAATACTGTGTTTTTTGTACTATTTTTAGTGTTGTAATAAGGGAAATCGTCTGTTGGTGTCGTACCACCAAAGAAACTCAGTAAGTCTACATCAAGACTTAGAGGTCTTGAGTTTAGAACGTTTCTTGGTTGGGTCTAGATCATAAGAAAGGTTTTCTTAGGCAATTAGGTGAGCCAAACCAAGAAATTAGGTTCTTGGATTCAATAAGGGAGCATGTAAGTTTGTCTATTGGAAGTGTGCATGTAAAAATACATTCGTTTCAATATTAGTGAAGAAAATCTCCCGAGAGCAGACGCGTAGGCTTGGATGTAGTTTGCAAGTCGACCCAAGTGGACCCGCAAACGAACCAGGATAAAATTCCTTGTTGCAGGCTCTTTCTATCCTTAATCTCTTTAATTTCAAGTTGTAATAATTGCCTAATTGTAGCTGATAATTTTGGATACAGTAAAATTGCCATTGTGAGTTTCATTATGTTCAAGTACATTTGCTTTATCTGTATCTGATTATCGGTGAGTGGCTGAGCAATAAGACACTTCGCAACTTGCTGTTTTCTGGGAGTTAATCGATTAAGACATAGTGTTAATCAATTAATTGGGGCTTTTTCCAGAATAGGGCTTCGGTGCAAAAAGCGATAATTGGTAACCATGACACCTATTCAACCCCCCTTCTAGGTGTGTTATGTCCACTGATACCTAACAGGTCTTAGCATCCAGCTTCTTTCTCTCATCTTTTGGAATGTGAACGAAGACTCTGCATCTGAATACTCTCAGGTGATTGAAGGATGTCTTCTTCTTGTACCATACTTCCTCTGGAATATCTCCGTTTAGGGGTCTTGAAAGTGTTCGGTTTATTATATCCACTACAGTCTTCACTGCTTCACCCCAAAAAGACTTGGGGAGATTAGCATCTCGGAATATGCGTATGATCTTCTCTTCAATTGTGTGATTCATCCTATCAGCTACTCCATTCAACTGAGGAGTCTTTGGTAGTGTCTTCTCCAGTATGATACCATAATCCTTGCAATAGGCTTTAAATGGACCATGATACTCTCCATCATTGTCTGCTTTCAGACACTTCAAATTCTTCCTAGTCTCTCGTTCTACTGGTGTATGGAACTTTTTGAATGCTGATAGTACTTGATCTTTGCTTTTCAGCAATTACACACACATTCTTCTCGAGTGATCATCTATGAATGTGACAAGGTAGTAGGCTCCTCCAAGAATTCTTTTAGATGGTGCACAAACATCTGAATGCACCAATTCAAGTACTTCATCTCTTAGTTAGGGATTGTCTGTTCTCTGAAAATTGACTCTACGTTGTTTATCATAAAGACAATTAGTACATGAATCTAAAATTTGACCTTTTATACCTGGAAGGTGGTCTTTGGCGAGCATCTGAAGAGCCTTCTCACTCATGTGCCCCAATCGCCTATGCAAAAGATCTTTGGAGTCGGTAGCAACATTTGCTTCTCCAGAACAAATTCCTCCTTGGATAATGTAAAATGATCCTTCCTTTGAGCCTCTAGCAATGACTAGGTTGCCTTTTGCTAGTTTCCACTTTCCAGCACCAAAGTGGCTTACAAAATCAGCATCATCCAACTTACCTATCGAGATAAGGTTGAGACGCATATATGGAACATGTCTCACCTCCTTCAGTACAAGCTTTCCTCCTATGTCTATTAGCAGCACAATATCACCAATTCCCGTAATCTTGCTAGTGACATGGTTTCCCATTTTCTTAGTACCATAATCACCTTTCTTATAGTTTGAGAAGAAACCTTCATGTTGAATTGCATAGAAAGAAGTACCAAAATCAACGATGCAAGCACAATCACCATATGTAATGTTTAGGTAATTGTCTTCTCCAATGAGGAGAACATCATCATCTGCGGCAATGACTGTGATCAACTTATGACCATTTTTCCTTGGATCAACTAAATTTTCATGAACATTTCCAACTTTTTGGTCTCTCTTCAGGAACCTGCATTCATATCTCTTATGCCTTTCTTTACTATAATAATAGCATGTTATTGACCTCGTACGAGATTGAGAACGACCTCTAAATTTTCTTTTGCTTCTTCCATGAAATTCATTCCTCCCATGATTTTCACTTCTTTCACATTTCTCCAAAAAATTTACTTCAAAGTGGAAGGATGTACCACTTTCTTTCCATCTAGATTTTTCATTCAATAGACTGTCCGAAACAGGGTCCATTGAGACTTTCCCATCAGGGACTAAGTTGTAGAGCGTGACCACCAATATATCCCAGCTTTCAGGCAACACACTCAGTAGCAGAAGTGCTTGCAACCCATCATCTATCTTCATATCTATCTTTGTCAATTGATTGACAAGACCCTTCAATGAATTCAAGTGCTCCATTATACTCTGACCATCTCTATAGTCGAGTTTCACTAGCCTTCTAAGAGGATATGCTTTATTTTTGGGATTTTTCTTTTGAATCATAGATTTAAGTTTTGACCACAACTCATAAGCATTTCTGTATGTGGACATGCTCAAATAAACGGAAGAAATAGGCTCATGCATATCCCAATCTTTGTCACCCCTATCATCTGGCTTATCTTTGCAAGAAATAGGGTCATGCATATCCTTGCAATATAAATGATCCTCCATCATGGGCTTCCAATAGGAATAGTTGTCAGCTGTCAACTTGAACATGTCTCAATCAAATGAGATATTAGCGGCTTCTTCCATCTAGGAATACACAGGCTAAGCTCCCCGAATGAACCTCAGAGCTTTGATACCACTATTTGGAAATTCAAAACCAATTTCCCTCCTCTGTGAGATGTAAAATCGGCACTTGCGGAAGCGGCAAATGGATAAATCAAACATAGAAGAGTAGAATAATAACACCAATAATTTTAATGTGGAAAAACCCCCTCAATGTGAGAAGGAAACAACCACGGGACCTAGTCCAGAAAATATATCCACTAGAGAAAGTAGGATTACAATATTTGACTCTCTCTTACTAAGACGATAACACTCAATCTCACCCAAAAATGATGAAAATATAAACTCTCTCTAGTAACTCACTAGGAATATAAATATCACACTATGTGGATATAAACTCTCTCACTTTATCTCTATGTTATTCTTTCTCACTTGCTTGTTGTATCTCTTCCTCACAAGTCCCCTATATATAGTGAAGGGGAGGAAGGCTTCATAATAAAGACTAGTGGAGGATTAAATTTGTCATACTTTTCAAGAGACCTTGAAAAGTGATACTCAAACTTTCTAAGTTAGACTTCAAAGTTCTCATGAATCAAGGAATAATTCCAAGACCTTGAAATAACCATCATTTAATATACTCAATGGTTCATCTACCAAAATTCATTGGTCTTGCTTCCACATCAATTAGGAAGGATTCTCAACATTCTCTTGGAAATGTTCTAACATTTGTTAATAAGGTATGATAATATTCTACTTATTTGAATCCTTTTATTTATTTTTAAATGCATTAAAGAAGAATATAAATCTATAGGCAATAATTAAGGGTATTCAATGATACTTGAACATGGTGATTCTTCTGTTCATTATGATCACTCATTTTTAGGATGAAATTCACTTAATATCAAAAGTCAAGGGAAAATGAGGTCATTGTTAGATAAGAACATAAACTTATTTTATATGGAAGCTAATATCATTGAAAGAGAAATATGATTCATGATCTCACTATACGTAATGGTATTTGGTGCTGTAATGATATTATTCTAAAAGTGAAGGCTCTCATTTTTTTTTTAACATTTGCTTCGCTCGTGTGGTACATTCTTTTTGTGGCATCTAGTTACTAAGTTAATTGATCCCCTCCATCCAAAGTGGCTTTCTCTTTACATTCTTAAAGAAATAAATAATTATTATTTATACCAAATAAAAAGAGGAGTGATCACATTGTTAAAGTTGACCTTAAGGGTTAGTTTGGGAGTTGGATTTTGAAGGGGAAGGAAGGGAAAGGGAAGGCTTGGGATGCATGAAATACACTTATGAAATGACTCTCAAGCCTTTCATTTCCCTTCCTTCCCCTCCAAAATCCAACTCCCAAACAAACCCTAAGGAGGCTTACAATAATGTGTATTGGAGTTTTCTAAAATCTTCTCATTAGGATTTTGGATTTTCATGTGTTATTTTGAAGCTCATCATGCATTGTGTCATATCCTTATCCTTATGACTTTATCTAACGTATAGAGTCGCACCATGCTGATGCTTTATTTGAGAGTTATGAGAGAAAGAGAAGGAGATAGATTAAAAAAATAGAAAGGGGAAGAAGGAAATGAGAAAAGAATACAATCATCTCCCTTGTTTGGGAGTATGAAATTTAGATGAGAGAGAACTAATGATAATGTTAGAATATCTTTTATTTTTCCTTAAAAAATGTAATTAACAATGAAAAATAGACAATAATATATCATTATATAATTTTACACTTTGCTAGAAACCTTCTAAAACCTTTCTATCTCCTTCATCCTACTCCCAAATAAGGAGAAGCTTTCTAAAGTCATCCATTCCCTTCTATTCCCTTCCAAAAACCACTCTCAAACAAAGTCTTATGTTGAGTTTATTCAAGTGTGAAGTCTCACATTGGATATGCGGGTGAGAGTGAAAGAGTTTATAAGTGGAAAAGGCATATGAAACTAATGCCTTAAGTTTTTTGGTTCAAGAAATAGTGTCTCACTTGTGGCTCTCCACTCTTCTCGTACCCCGATAACAATGGAACTCCTCAATCGTAGTCTGGTCCAACAAGTGGTATCAGAACCGATGGTTCGGCTGGGACATGGTGGACTTAAGGAAGACAGGACTGGATAAGTGTGTGGTACCCACACTTGAGGGGGAGATTGTTGGGTTTATTCAAGTGTGAAGTATCACATTGGATATGCGGGAATGAGTGAAAGAGTTTATAAGTAGAATAAGCCTATGGAACGAATGCCTTAAGGTTTGGTTCAATCTTCTCACTTGTGGCTCTCCAATCTTCCCATACTCCGATAACAATGGAACTCCCCGATGATTGGAAGTTCCCTGGTTGCAGTCTCGTCCAACATCTTGCATGGAAAAATAATCTCTAACCATTTCAGAAGAAGTACATTTAAAGAACCTGTTCAAATCTATAAAAATGACTCAAGCATCTCTCATCTTTTTGCTAACAATTTGGTTTCTCTTTCTTAAAGTGAAAAGTTCTCAAGTTTGTTAATAATTTCCATTTTTGAATTTTATCCTTAGTTCAGGTTTACACTATTATGGGAGGAAATAAGTGACACCCTTCCTTTTTGCGGCACTAGGGACATCTTGGTGGAACATAAATTTGGAGTGAGTCAATAATGAGAATGTTAGGGATAGAGTGCTAAATGGAAGCACAAGATCAGATCAATTGGGAACAAAAGAGAAGCAAGTAAAGGAGCAAGAAAATAACACACAAGATTTAACGTGGAAAAACCCCCTCATTGTGAGAGGTAAAAAACTACGGGTGCTTACGAGCAAAGTTCCACTATGTAAAAAGGATGAGTACAACAAATCATCTTATAGTAATAAGGACAAAGAACAATATTTTCTCACAAATACTCTCTCAAGTGAAATAAGATTTCTCACCAAAATACACTCACTCAATAACAACAAGAGTGCTGAATTTTTCTCTCAAACCTCTCAAAGCCAAATAGAGAAAAATCTCTATGTAAGTGATTTTGTTGAACTTATGATGTGTTGAATGCTCAATGCACTTCATGGTGCTGTCTTTTATAGGTAGTGAAGTGGTCAATCTTAGCAACCAAGATTGAAAAGATTTCTTAGCAAGAAAGTTTAACAAAGCTTACAAAGGAAGTCTAGCAAAACTTGTAAAGCAAGTCTTCTAAAACTTATGAAGGAAGAGAGCCACACATCTAACAATCTCCACATTGGCTCGAATTTTATAAGTTGCTCTTTGCCACATAAAGCCCCGAAGGGAGCTCAAATGTTGTAGAGACCAACCAAGTCCAAGCAATGTTGAAACTTGGTATTTGGAAGTGGCTTGGTAAGCATATCTGCTGGACTCTCTGATGTATGAATCTTTTCCACCATAGTTTCACCAACAATAATAATATCTCGGATAAAGTGACATTTTATATCAATGTGTTTGGTCTTGTCATGATAACGACTATTATTGGTTAAATGAATAGCACTTTTACTATCACAAAATACTTTAAGAACACTTTGTGTTAGACCAAGTTCATTTACCAAACCTCGAAGCCAAATAACATCCTTCACACCCTCTATTGCTGAAATATATTATGCTTCAGTCGTAGACAATGCAGCAATTGACTGAAGAGTAGCTTTCCAGCTAATAGTACTATTACAGAGAGTAAAGATGTAACCATAAAGAGATATCCTTCTATCAATGTCACCACGATAATCTAAATCAACATAACCTACATCCGGTTGTAGCCTTACTTCTGTCAAATATCATGCCAATTTCCGAAGTACCTTTTAGATATTGAAAAATCCATTCTACAACACTCTAGTGATCTTTGCCAAGATTATGCATATACCAACTCACCATGCTTACAACATATACTAAATCAGGTCTAGTGCACACCATAGCATACATAAGACTACCAACTGCATTAGCATAAGGAATATGCGACATACGCTCCATCTCTTCAAATGTGCAGCAAGTGGAGTAGAAACAGGTTAGCAATCATTCATATTAAATGTTTCAAGCACTCTCTCAATATACTCCTCTTGAGATAAGAAAAATTTACCAGCTTGACGATCCCTGCGAATCTCCATACCAAAAATTTTCTTGGCTGCACCTAATTCCTTCATCTCAAACTCGTTATTGAGTTGAGTTTTTAATTTCCTGATCAAAGACTTATCACGTGAAGTAATTAACATATCATCAACATAAAGTAACAATTATATGAAAGATCCATCTGGAAAATTTTGGAAATAAATACAGTCATCAAATTGACTCTTGCAATAATCTTGCCCAATCATAAAGGAATCAAACCTCTTGTACCACTATCTAGGAGCTTGTTTAAGGCCATATAAAGATTTCTTCAATCGACAGACAAGATGCTTCTTCTCCGGAACAATAAATCCCTCGGGTTGTTCCATGTAAATTTCTTCTTCTAGCTCTCCATGTAGAAAAGTTGTCTTTACATCAAGTTGCTCTAACTCCAAATCAAATAAAGCAACAAAAGCAAGCAAAACACGAATGGGAGTGTGACGAACAACAGGTGAGAATATTTCATTAAGGTTAATACATTCCTTTTAATTAAAGCCTTTGACAACTAGTCGTGCTTTGCATCTTGGATCTTCTACCCTGGGAATGTCGTCTTTCTTCTTATAGACCCATTTACATCTTAATGGTCGTTTACCTTTGGGAAGTTCTATTAAAGCCCAAGTACCATTCTTATGAAGACTTTCAATTTCTTCATTCATACCCACTAGCCACTGTGAAGAATCAGCACAAGAAATAGCTTCTGCATAGCTGACAAGTTCAACACCATCATTTACCTCTTGTGCAACTGACAATGCATAAACAATTAAATTATCATCATCAATGTATCTAGCTGGCCTTCTAACCAGTCTTCTGATTTTGTCTCGGGCAATACAATAATCATCTTCCTACTGCTGAATACGAAAAGTGGTACTATCATCATTATCAAGATAATGATCATTAATGCTAGATTGATTTGTAAAGGAAGATGGAACATCAACATTAGGAGCTGCAGGCTTCACTATCAATTCCACCTTCTCGCTAGTATCCTACAGATTACCTGTACCAATAGAAGAAGACACAACAAATTGTTTTCAAGAAGATAATAATGCATCCTCATTAAAAGTTACAACTCTACTAAGAATTAACTTTCGTGACATTGAATTAGAACACCATAAGCGATATCATTTAGACTTAGATGTATAACCAAGAAATATGCACTCAACAACTCTTGGAGCTAATTTACCATCATTAACATGTGCATAAGCAGTACATCCAAATATTCTTAAATTAGAATAATCAACATGATTACCTGACCAAATTTCTTCTGGGATTTTGAAGTCAAGTGCTGAATGTGGAGAACGGTTGGCCAAGTAACAAGCAGTAGATGTTGCTTCGGCCCAAAATTCACGCTGATGCCATAACCTAGCATTTGAGAGCATACAATAAGCTCTCTCAAGTAGAGTCACGTTCATTCGTTCTACAACACTATTTTGTTAGGGATTCCTTGGAATGGTTTTGTGTCTAGGAATACCATTATTTGTGTAGAACTCATTAAAGTCACCATTGTAGAACTCTAATCCATTGTCTGTTCGAGCTTCTTCACTTTCTTCCCTGTCTGGGTTTCAACAAGAGTTTTCCACTTCTTGAAAGTGGAGAAGGTCTCATTTTTATGCTGCGGAAAATAACCCAAACCTTACGAGAAAAATCATCAATGATGGTCATCATATAGCAGCATCCTCCATGGGAAGGAACTTTAGAAGGCCCCTAAAGGTCAGAATGAATATAATCAAGAATACCTTTGGTACAGTGAGTTGTAGTGGAGAAACTAACTTTTTTCTACTTCCCAAAAACACAATGTTTGCAAAACTCCAACTTACCAATGCCATATTTACCAAGATGACCTTGCTTTCTCAAAAGATGCATGTCTTTTTCACTCATACAGCCCAGGCGCATGTGCCATAATTTGGTGACGTCGTTATCAGTCATAGAAGAAGATATAGATGTTGAACCTATCACAACAAATCCTTACAAGACAAATAAACTACCAATTCGATTAGCTTTTAATAATACCAGAGCACCTTTTAATACCTTTAGAACTCTACCTTCAGCTGAATACCTGCACCCAAGAGACTCTACAGTGCCAAGAGAAATCAAGTTTCGCTTCAAATCTAGAATATAGCGGACATTAGCCAAAGTTCTGACAACACCATCATGAGTTTTGATCTAAATTGTACCTATTCCTGCAACTTTGCATCAGGTATCATTGCCCATCAAAACAACACCACTATCAACATGTTCAAAAGTGGTAAATAAGTCATTATAAGGACACATATGAAAATTACATCCAGAATCAAGAATCCATTTTGTTTTACTTCTCCTATTAGAAGAGACAACAGATAAAAGAATATCACCGTCATAATTGGCTTCAATATTAGCAGCTTCAGGGGATTGTTGAAGTTTTCCTTTCTCTTGTTTTTCTTATTTTTTCTTCAAGATAAAACAATCAGGAATATCATGCCATGTTTTCTTGCAATAGCGACAAGTTTTGTTGGATTTACGTCCCTTGGATTTGGATATGAACTTCTTGTAATCGGTACTCCCCTTTTCTTGAGTTCTACCTCGAACACTTAAGCCCTCTCCCTTGTCCATAGCGTTAATTTCAAGATCAAATTTTTCTTTGGACAATAAATTAGATTTAACATCTTAGAAGGATAAGGTATCATTGTTTCCATACAACATGATTTCTTTGAAGTGTTTATAGGTAGAAGGTAAAGAGACAGCCAACAAAACAACTTTGTCTTCATCTTCGATATTAATATCATTATTTTGCAGATCCATAATAATATAATTAAACTCATTAAGATGAGTTTGAATAAGAGTACCTTCAACCCTACGAATGGTATATAACCATTCTTTGAGACGAAGCTTGTTTGCGAAGCTCTTGGTCATATATAAAGTTTCTAATTTTAGTCGCAACGCTTTCTTCATTGGCAACTTCACGAAGAACCTCCTTCGATAAGCAAAGTTGGATTGTTGAAAGCGCATTTTCATCCAAATCATCCCATTGATCATCGATCATGGAAGCTAATTTCTTTGACTTTCCATCTAAAGCTTTCTTTAATCATCTCTGGATAAGAACGACCCTCATTTGGACTCGCCAAATAGAAAAGTTAATTTTTCCATCAAACTTCTCAATGTCAAATTTTGTAGACATTTTGAAATTCCCAATTGAGTAAGAGCTCTGATGCCACTTGTTAGGGATAGAGCACTAAGCGGAAGCACAAGATCGGATCAATTAGGAACAAAGAGAAGCAAGAAAAGGAGCAAGAAAATAACACACAAGATTTTAACGTAGAAAAACCACCTTAGTGTGAGAGGTAAAAAAACATGGGCGCTTACGAGCAAAGTTCCACAATGTAAAAAGGAGGAGTACAACAAATCCTCTTATAGTAATGAGGACAAAGAACAATATTTTCTCACAAATACTCTCTCAAGTGGAACAAGAATTCTCACCAAAATACACTCACTCAATAACAACAAGAGTGCTGAATTTTTCTCTCAAACCTCTCAAAGCCAAATAGAGAAAATCTCTCTGTAAGTGATTTTGTTAAACTTGTGATGCGTTGAATGCTCAATCACTACATGGTGCTGCCTTTTATAGGTAGTGAACTGGTCAATCTTAGCAACTAAGATTGAAAAGATTTCTTAGCAAGCAAGTTTGACAAAGCTTACAAAGGAAGTCTTGCAAAGCTTGTAAAGCAAGTGTTCAAAAACTTATGAAGGAAGAGAGCCACACATCTAACAGAGAAGAAGGAACTTTTCTACCTTATGTAAAAAATCTGTTTTTGGCTAAAGCTATGGATTATGCTTATCATCCCATATGCTTTATGCTCTAAATGTTTAAAGTAACTCCTTAGGGTTTGTTTGGGAGTTGGATTTTGGAGGGGAATGAAGGGAAAGGGAAGACTTGGGAGTCATCTCACAAGTATATTTCATGGCTCTCAAGCCTTCCATTTCCATTCCTTCCCCTCCAAAATCCAACTCCTAAACTAAGTCTTAGGAAACCTAGAGTTTGGAGAGTCTATATGCAAGAAAGGAGAGTGATATGTTGTTTTCTAAGGACATATTGGACTTCTTGATAATTTTTATGCAAACTTTCTTGTCAGTCTTAATCACTAAGGACTTGCTTGGAGGATAGGTCTCTAGAAAATAGTCTTTTATGCAATAAAAAGTTTAAACGAGTTGGGTCTCTAGGACTCGCTAGAGTTAGGGTCAAGGCCAATGCATACCTTAGAACTTTCTCACCAACAAAGTTCTCACATCATCTTCAGATATTCAAACTCGTATTAATATGAGATATAAGTTGAATCATTAGTGATTGGACAACCTTAATTAGCATTTGGGATTCCATGGATGCATTATTCACGATTCTCTACTTGTCTTCCACACACATGCAACTATCGAATTGGAACAAATAATGATTTGATGGCCTTGAGTGAGAAATCATGGGGAGCATACTTTAAGAGAGGTAGGGTACTTAGTGTTGGTTGATGAGCCTAACAACACGTTGTTGGTTGATGAGCCCAACAACACGTTGTTGGTTGATGCCATGAGAATTGCATAATTAGTGTTATGAGAATCAGATCGGATAGTCCACATTGCTAGCCGCACTTAAAAATGGTTTTGATTTAGAGTCTTAACTGAATGATGAGTTGAACTGCTTTAAACCGGAGAAATTCTGGTCTGGTCGTGTTAAACCTAGTTAAATTGGGATAACCCGAGAAGTGAACGAGACAGTTCACTTAATATTTAAAAAAAAATAGAACAATAATCTAATATTTTGTTTTACTCCGATCCAAAAAAGATATAGATGTGTTACATTAATATAATTATATAAAATTTTGCATTTATACAATAAAAATTATTATACATATGAAATCAACAGTTCAACCGGGTAGTTTAACCAATTTAACTCAATTAAAACTAATATAAAACCTCTTCTGATTTGATGTCTGACTTGAGTTTCACAATATTGAATAAGACCTTAGTCTTTTCTTTTATTTTTTTTCTTTCTTATCATTACTCTAAAAAGTGGCTTTGGTATAGATATAATCTCTTGATGTTGATGGTTCATAGAGGGGCAAAAACTATATTATTAAAGTAAGACAAGAGATCCACTTACTTCAAGACTAAGTAAAATATGTATTTTTATTTTCTAATTTATTTAACATCACAAAATGATAAACTAGTGAAGATATCTATATATCAGTCTCTGCTCAGAGAAGGATCTTCCTAATAGCAGGAAATCATAAACTAAGTTTGAAATTTTGTTCCCAAAACCTGAAAGATCAGGCACAAAACTACAAGTTTACCAAAACGATACATGTTTATAAAAAGAATAGAATTTATTAGAGGCAAAAGAGGAAAATAAAACTAGAGGGGAATAAGAGCTGAAAAATCAAAAGGAAAGATTGCCAAAGAGGTTAAACACTCTTTCAAAAACCAAATTTGCAAGAAACCCATTTCCAGCAATATGTTTTTCAATGGTTTCTAGTTTCTCCCGAAACCTTCTTTGATCTTCCCTCTGCACGTCTTCTCATATGACAACCATTCTTAGGATCTTCTTGCGAGATAGATTTTGGAGGGGAAATAAGGGAAATGGAAGGCTTCAGAACCATGAAATACACTTGTGAGATGGCTTTGAATCCTTTCATTTCCATTCTTTCCCCTCAAAAATCCAACTCGCAAATGAACCTTAAATGAATTTCAGTCATCTTCCTAATGGCTGCTACTCAAACATTTTATACATTCACTATTGATTCTCTCAACGTCTCTCCTCATTCATCTCAACTCTCAACTTCCTCTGCGGAATAACTGTAACACATGATGTCAGATTTGACAACACTTACAAAATTGTGTTGCATTTAAATGCTCTGGTATCTGGCGTGAGAAAATGTATCTACTCCAGTATGTAGAGTTGCATCTAAAATGTATCTACAAAATTGTGTTGCATCCAAAAACTGCTTTATAATTTAGAGAGTATAAAATAACAACTGGACCTGTCACCAAAAATCTCCACATGAACATATTCCGTCTTTAAACAAGTGAAACCGGGCAGCATCTCTTACAAGGATTTCTCTCTGGGTGACCTTAGATATATACTTAGTGGCATTATGGCAATCTCCGCAAACCCTAAGATTTTTAACGACTCGAATGGGAAGTCCGGGAGGAATAAATATCAACCCAAAGGCAATCGCAAGTTTTTCACTATGGTGATTAAGCATCTTTATTTTCTCCGAATCCTCAACATCATGTAGAACAGAATTCATATCAGGCACATACCCTGCTTGTATCATTTTGTGGTACAGTTTTTCGAGCTCGGAATATATCTCATCTGAGAATGGATTTGACCGATCATCAGCAGAGAAAATGTGCACTTTATTCTTATATTTGATCCAGCTACATCCTGGTTCCTTTTTCAGTCCCTTATCTCTCATCCCTTTCCTTAATCTAGCAACTTCTTCCCATTTTCCTTTAGCAGCATATATGCTTGAAAGTAAGATGTAACTAGCAGTGTTATGTGGTTCTAATTCGAGAAGAAACTCAGCTGCCCATTTGCCAATTTCCATGTTTTCATAGAATCTACATGAACTTAATAAGGTTGCCCAACCAATTGCATCAGGATTGAAAGGCATCTTATGTATAAAATCCCTTGCCTCTTCTAATCTACCAGCTCGGCTGAAGAGGTCAATCATGCAGGTGTAATGATCATGCATCGGTACAATGCCATGTTCCTTAATCATGGATTCGAATATCTGATTTCCTTTCTCTACTAATCCTGCTCTACTGCAAGCTGAAAGCACTCCAATAAAAGTAACCCTGTCAGGTTTTAAGCCATTGGCTAACATGCTTTCAAATAACCTGATTGTTTCATTTGCTTTACCAAACTGGGCATATCCGGAAACAAGTGCAGTCCACGAGACTTCATCCCTGAAGCTCATCTCACTAAAAAGTCTATGGGAGTCTTCAATGCTTCCACACTTACCATATAACGTAACCAGAGCATTGGAAACCGTAAGAAAAGAAATTAGGCCAGAAACTAGAGCTCTACCATGGAATTGGGCACCTTCCTCTAGGCTAGCAAGGTTTGCACAGGAGCTAATTACACTCCCAAGGGTGAAATCATCTGGTTCGACCCCATACTTTTGCATATCACCAAAGACTCTAACAGCTTCTTCACTAAAACCATTTTGTCCATAACCCACTAACATTGCAGTCCAAGATACTACATTCTTGCAAGTCATCTTCTTGAAAACTGTTTCTGCTGATTCTATACACTTACACTTGCAATACATGTCGACAAGAGCGCTGCCCACAAATATATTATCCTTATAATCCGTCCTAATTATATAAGCATGAACTTGCTTTCCTTCTTGTAAAGCCATAACACTTCCACAAGAAGTTAATACACTTCCAAATGTATACTGATCCATCTCTAGCTTTTCCAAACTCATCTCTCCGAACAAATCAATTGCCTCTCTGTAAAAACCATTCTGACTAAATCCGGCAATCATGGTCGTCCAAGTAATCGAGTCCCTATCTTTCATATCATAAAACAATCGCCTCGAATCCTCAAGCTTACCACACCGCATAAGCCCTGTGATCAAAGTATTATACATAACCACATTCTTCTCAGGCATCTCATCAAAAGCCCGTGTTGCACAAGATATCAGTCCCGATTTCGAGTACATATCCACCAAAGGACTTCCAACAAAAACATACGACTGAAAACCGAATTTCACTACATGCCCATGAATCTGCCTACCCAACTGAACACACCCCTGACTGGATGCAAGTATAAGCATAGTCGAGAACGTGATATGACTCAAATTGAATGACCCATCATTCAACATCAAATTATAAGCCTTAACTGATTGAACAATTGAACCACAACCAGCATACCCCGAGATAAGAGAATTCCATGACACCACATCACGAGTTGGCATTGCATAAAACACACGTTCCATCTCAGGAACAAGACCCATTTTGGAATATGAAGAGAGAATGGTGTTCCAAGAGTAAATACTTGGTTGAGGAATATGGTCGAACACCTTACGGGCATAGGTGATGTTGCCGAGTTTGGCATAGGAACCAACGAGATTGTTTAAGAGAAAGGTTTCTGGGTTGCGAAAGGCCTTGATTATGAGGCAATGAAGCTTCTTTGCGTTGGCGCGGTTGCGGGTTTCGCAGTAAAGTTTGAGCAATGCGCAGTAATGATTAGAAGAAAAAGAATAAAAAGAGGGTGTCATGTAAAACATGTGTTTTTTCTTTTGGCGCGGAATGATGTGAGAAATGAAAATGATGGAGGAAGTGAATGACTATGTGAACATCCTAATATCAATGCTTTTTATTTGTGTGAAAAAAGTATTAAACACCGGAAATTGAAGGGAGAGGAACATAAGAGCTTCAAGGGTTTTGGAAGAAAATTTTTGGGAGGCACAATGAAGTGCTAGTAATATATGCGAGATGATTAAAGGAATTAAGAATATAATGAAGAAGATACTAGATGAATCTAGAGCTTTCCAAACATAGAATAAATTATCTTGGGGTTCGACAAAAGTGTGGAAGACAAATCTAAGGTAAAATGTAATATTGTAAATCATGGTCTTTATGCAAAAATATTGAAAGGTAGCTAAGAAAAAGATCAAGAAAGTGGAGAGCAAGCTAAAGATAAAACATATTATGGTTATACAAATAGAGTTGAAAGAAGTGACTACAGACTTGCAAAAGGTCGAGAAAGGAATACAAGAGATATGAACCAAATGAAATGCACTAAAGATGAAAATGAAAAAGTCTTAGTAATAAAGATATATTGGAAAGATAGAAGGACTATTTTTACCAGCTTCTCAACTAGTGACATGATTCCTTATTTTGTGATAGACTCAATAAGAAAAAGGAGGTTCACAATTTTGAATTTTATCATAAAATTGTCTAATGAGATCATGAAGTCTAAAAAAGTTGTCACAAGAGTGGAGGATAAACACTTTAATTGCCATTTATAAGAACAAGAATGATATTCATAGTTTTGTAAAGTATAGAGGGTTAAACTCAAGAGTCATAATACTATACAGTTATGAGAGAGGATAATTGAGTAGAGGTTGAAACAATAGCCACATACCACTTAAAATCAATTGGGTTTTATACTAAAGATGTCGGCCATGAATGCATTATACTTGCTACAACGATTAGGAGAGAGATACAAAAGGAACCAAATGGACCTGTACATGGTCTTTATTAATTTGGAAAAGATATATAATAAGGGACTGAAAGGTTTTTTTATGGAAAACTCTAGAATAAATATGTTTGAATTACCTACATTAGAATAATCAATGATATATATGAAGGGTCATGACCACCATGATAACACAAGATGAGGTTCATAAGATTTTTTTATTGTCATAGGACTACACCAAGGCCAACGTTGAACCCACTTACATTGATGTTGGACATGTTTATTCAATATTAGCATTAACAATTTGGGTTGCCCTACTTATGCCTGCTTAATGTCCACCTAAATTAGGACCAACATATGTCCATCATTTGTGAAAGGGCATAAAATATTATACTCATTTGTAAAAAACGTTATGAAAAATCATGCTATGTCTACCAAAATATGGGCAGGATGGATTGGCAGGTCGTTCTTTACAATAAAAAATATTAAAAATACATTAAATTAAAAAATTAAAAAATAATTTTATATTACTATCACATTTTTAAAATTACACATAACAATCTACTAGTTCAAACAATTTAACATTATATATCTTTCAAAACTAATGAAAAATCATAACATAACACTTAATAATTAAAATTATAACATCTGCATTTTGGGCTAGCATTTTGGACTAATAGATAGATTTTCACATCCCGCATGTCTAATAAATGTGGGTGAGCGCTATGGGTATAGCCTAATTTGTCAATGATATTGAGCATATCTAAGAACTAGTGCCACAATGCATATTTTTTGCGAATGATATTATCTTAGTGAGAGTCTCAAAAAAGAATTAAATGAGAAGATGGAAATTTGGAGAAAAGATTTCGAAAATTACATCATTCGTATAAGTTAAAGTAAGACAAAGTATATGAAATATAAGTTTAATATCACGTGAACAAACATTATCGTAGAGGTAAGGATTGGGAATTATGTCAATCACACAAGACAGTGCAATTGATAGAGATATAAATCACAAAATTCACCTAGATTGGAGGAAATGATGAAATGCTTCAAATGTCTTGTGTGGTAATAAAATACTATTCACTAAGAAGAAAATTTAATGCACGATTGCAAGACCTACAATGTCATATGAGACTTATTATTGAGTGATGAAATACCAACAAAAGAATAAACTCCATTGCAGAGATAATAATATTACGTTGGATGAGGAGATACACTAAACAATATACGATTGAGAATGAATGTATAATGGAGAAAGTTGGAGTAGCTCCTATTATAAAAAAAAATGGTAGAATCACACCTTAAATAGTTTGGACATATGTCGAGATGAGTGTAAACCCCTAAGAAATGTAAATCAAATAGTGTTAATTTAATTGTATAAAAAGGTCGAGAAAAATCATAAATAAAACGATTAAAAAAACGCAAAGATTAATGTTTTATTAATGAACATAATTTATAATAAAATATAATAAACTCAGGTTTTAGGCTTGGTTGTTGTACCTATGACTTTGAAGCTTTACTAACACCAGGAAGAGAGCTTCCGCATTGCTTTTATATATATATATATATATATATATATATATATATATATATATATATATATATATATATATATATATATATATATATATATATATATATATATAAATAAGATGATATTCACTCAAGGAATAAATTGAAACAATTACTGCAAATTTTATTCATTCATTCTATGAAATCTAATGGTTAAATTTATTCACTATTTCAAATTATTATATTTTTATTAAATGAATAACTAAGATATAAAATAGTTTTTTATTACGTAAACTATTTTGCCTGTGAAATTCATAATGTGATTTGATACTTCTTGTCTATTTGCCTTACTTTACTCATTAATATCGTGTAAAGATACACTTTTTGAAACAACTTTTAGGTGTAAGAATATTCTAAATAAATAATGTAGCTCTTTGATAACCCATAAAAGATCCTATATAGTGATTTTAGCATTCCAAACTTAGAAATATCTATGGTATAAATTAAACCAGAATTCATGACTTCTATCCCAGATTCAAATTGTAGGGCACACCACACTGAATCACAATAATAGAATCATATCGGACCACATTTAGGTCACATCAGACTTATCGAATTCAAAAATATTTTTTAATCACAATAAATCATACTGCAATGAACACATCATAGTAATCGTAGTCGTGATCACAACCACAATTTAAAACACTTCTTGTATCTATAAATGAAACAAATATAAAACAAATGAATCAATCTAAATATCGAAGAAAAACGAATAATCAAATCAGTCCTACAAATAGCTTATTTCCCTGACACCTTTGGACTTGAGGGGGTATAATTGAAGAATGACAACAAAACAATTTTTATTTCACTAAGAGGTTTCTTTTTAGATAACACAAATTAAATAATAACAAAAAATGAGCCTTCCTTTTCACTTTGTTCTTGTAATGACTCTGTGAGTAAGGTCTATTAGGGCTCTCCTTGACTTTTTCACATCTTCATCATCATTTTGGGGTAAGGAATCAATTGCTGCTGCTGCAAGGTTAGCATGTTTCACTGCTAACTCCCTTGTTCTCTGTATACCTTTGCTCTTACCAAGATACTCCAAAGCCTATACATGTCAAATACAACAATATATGATCATTTTAATAAGGTGTAAAGTAAAGTTCAATATCATGACTTCAAAATATAACAATGATACTACAACATTTTTCCTACAAGATTGATCAAATGAACTCATTGTGTTTTGTCATCAAACCAAGTCTATAGAAAGGCCAAAACAAGACATGCTTTAAGTTGAGGAAAAAAAATGATCAAAATAGTAAACTGTATTGATAATATTGAGAACGATGATGTGATGATATTGTGATACAAAAACATAATACTAGCCATTTTGTATTAATACTAGACTCCTAATTACATAAGGAACTAAATCATAAAAGATAAAATAAAGTTATCTTAATCTAAAATATCTATAATCATCATAATATGATATATTCTTTCTATATCTAAGTATCATCTTAAATATACTCTATAATATAATTTAAGATATTCTAAAATATTTTTATATATTCTAATAATATAATAATATCACCAGCAATAAATCATGCTAAACAACTTGATTGACAAACCAGAATATGAGCAGCTCAAACTGACATATCTGAATTCTAGATAAGTATGTTTGAATGGGTCAAACATAACAATTCTTCAAGAGGCCAAGCAAATAAAGAATATTGGTGTCAAAGAAAAGTAGAAATTATAATTTTTCAATTACTTTCTATTAAGGGCAATATTCACGTGGAGTAAACCCTTCAAAACTATTATCAAAGATGCACTTCAATAAATACAGTGAAAAATGGGGTTCACTACTATCTCTAGCTTAAATTTTAATTATAAAGGTGGTGAACAATAGGGATAATATTCAGAACTACTTTATTAGAGAAGCCCTAATACCTTGTTAGCATCTTACTGAAACCAATTTAAACCTCTAAAATGGCAGATTTGCCGAAACCCAGGTTGTCAAAGTAGTTGTTTCTCTTGTTTAGTGCCATATAAGAGCTGATTATGTATAATACATGCAGCAATGAGCATCATATTAACTTACAAGATCAATATTCTTAGGGTTTTCAAAGCCTTCATCTACAATTGCACGCAACTGAGGGAACTCCTCCATTGCAAACAACACTGGAGCTGTTACAATTCCCTGCAATAGTTTGTTGGGCCAACACCAGATGTCAATAAAAATAAAGGCAAAGCAAAATATACATAGAATGAATTTGTAGATGACATCAACCCAAAACATGGTTTTCCACTTGCATCAATGTTGACGCAAAAATAAATTCCAAATGCAAAAACAAATGTAAAGAAAAAGCAAGATGAGTTAACATTTCAAGTTATAAAGCTGACAGTACTTTTTTTATTTCTCTATTTATCTCATTTAGGAGGACTTTACGAGAAGATTTCTATTTGAGATTTACTTCATTAAAGGTTTCCTGAATTAATAATTAATATATTATAAGAATCTTACAGAAATAAATAGTAGACCTCACATGTAAAGCATGTATCAGTAACTACATGATTTTTTTAACCAGGAATGGACCTTAATGCTTGGGTTCTTCTTGTCTAGCCATTAAAAAAGACAAACAGTTGGGTTTTAATTGAGCTTAGTACAAATACCAGATGATCCTTACATGGTTCATCATCACCAAATGAAATATGTATAATGATAGAAATTGTTGTTTCAGTAAAAAAACTAGGCATACATGTCCAGCGAAAAGCATATAAGCAACAAAGTAAATAAAGATAGACCAATGGAAAATTATGGTTTTACATATGACAGAGAGTGTATCATATTTTACGAACACAACATCAAGAGTTCAGAGGCTTTCATCAAATAGTATTTAAATTATAATTGAAAATTCAAAATCAAGACTAGATGAAATTACATGGCGAATGTCTGATAAAGACCCCTTTCCAAGTGAAGCGGACGTGCCTGTGAAATCAAGCACATCATCTATCAATTGAAATGCCAAACCCTGCAAAACAGAAGAGAGAGGGAATTAAATTATGCCATCCATAAAAAATCATAAACAAAAACATATATAACATGCACATACAGGTAGACAGATCAACTACACTGTTGCCAGATGAAACAGTGGACACATCTTGAACGCTTATTCCCATGTCTTATCTTTATGCAAAGCATTTAACTATTAACTATTAAATATGCTATTCACGACAGAAAAATCACACTTAAAAGTGTAAATCAATGAGATACGCACCAGATTTTTTCCATACTCAAAAGAAAGCATAGCTACTTCTGCTGTTTGCCCCGCTAGGATGGCTATTGCCTTGCAACTATTTGATATTAGGGATGCAGTCTTGTAGTATGTCTTTTTCATATAATGTTCCATGCTGAAAACATAAATGATCGTTAGAAATTAAACAAACCATAGACGTCCGTATCTCTATAATTTAGTGTATTCTTAACTCTTAAGGGTTTAGAGTTAAGACTGGCCTATAATTATGTATTAGTGCAAAGGAAAATCAAATGAACTTCCATAATTAATAGAAGACACTAATTTTAATGAAAAACCATAAACTACTAATGGTGATACACATTATTTAAAGTAAACATTAATTTCTGTTAAAATGAAACACACAAACATGTGACAGAAACACTCAAAAGCATACCTACACCGTTGATCAGATGTTGTAGTCATTTGCATGGTCTCCCCAGTAACAAGATGCTCTACAACTTTTGACAACAAAGATACAACCTACAGACACACAGTCCTTAGGCAGATTATATATGAATAATAATGCGCAGCATGACTGAAACCAGATATTTCATACATGTTCACAACTTAACATACATATGCAAGTACATCATATTAACCATAGGCCTACCTCTGTGTTTTTCAAAGAGGCTAGAGCAACACAAGCCCGAGAAAGCAAAAAATCTCCAGCCAACACTGACAACTGCATCAAAGTAACTCATAATATAGAAGGAAAAACACTTAGGCAAGCTACATCCACCACAATAGACAGCATACATGTAGAAAATGTCGAGACAATTGGCAAATAATAGGGGCAGAAGGAAACAACTTCATACACATACCTTATTTCCCATTACTACATTTAATGAACCAATACCACGCCTGGTATCTGCATCATCCAATACATCATCATGAAGAAGGCTTGCCACCTGTGACAAAATAGTCACATTAGTTTGTGATAGTAATAATGGATTTTGTTGTCTTACAAACTGTTCACAAAAAGGTACTTCAGAATTATCACTGGGCATTTTCATGGTACACATTGACTTAAACAGCCAGCAATATTTTCAGAGGGCAGGACCAAATATTCTAATAGAGAAAATTCCATATAGTGCTAATTTCATTGTCTATTAAGGTAAATAAAAGAAATGGATCATAAGGGGGAAAAAAGAAATAGATCATAAGGGAAATAACCAATATATAACTTGAACAGAAAGTTTCAGAAGGTAAAGTAATGAATAAATATTTTACTGAGCTAAAACAATTGTAAGGGACAAACCATGTTGCAGTTCCAAAACATGATGATGAACCTAAAGAATTGACAGCTAACTTACATATTCTAAACACCACAATAATAATCTTAATTGATAGGATCACACCAGCTGAAATTAAGAATTTCATTTATCATCTATATTGGTATAAACATAGGTTGAAAAGAATAAATAAAATCAAATGAGGTATGCAGAAGTGTGGTAGGTGGAGCCTAAGATATGAAAAAGGAAAATGTGAGTCTATATTCTAAGAATTTCTTTTCAGGCATTCATCTCTGGACTTCATTGTGTGCAGTTATCAGCAGCCATATAATTAAACAAGTACAAACATAAAACACAACCTAAATGAGTGCTATACAAGAGAAGTTAATTTATGTGTATTCTTAAGATATGTTATCAAGTGGTAATGTGGTATCATGAAAGCATTGTATATAAATGAAATTTTCAGAAGGATTAACATGGATCATCTCTGTTATTTCAGCTATGCTTTGTTGCCTTGAACGTAGATCAGTAGCCAAAGTATCGTCTAGCTCAATAGGAGGAGAAGCATTTGGTATTGGTAGATTTAATGCAGTTGACATTAACAATAGAACCTGCACAAACATTCATCAATTAAACCAAATCCAATATGGTGAAAGAATAAAGCTTGATAAATATACATTTTATCACCATATATCTATATGCACACGCACAAAGATATTAACAGTTAAGTATCAGAGTTAATTAGCACCATAAAGCTAACAATTACAAATAACCAATAAAAAAATAACTAAATATGGGGAACATTTTATTGGTCAAATATTCGCAAGGAGCACAAGGCAGACCTAACAAGAGAAGAGTGCATAGCACCAATACAATATATCTTGACAGACTACATACCATTTTAAAGGAAATCTAAAGGTACAGAAAAGTACGTGAGTTGCAGCACAGTTTGACATGAATTTAATTTCAAGTAAAGAGGTGTATCTAAAATTTCTAAATAGCATGTCAGGAAGGCATCATGATCCCAGAAATACCAGAAGCAATATATAAGTTAAATTGTAGTTATTTTAAAAATATCCTTGTCCCTGACATAGCCCAAACTATGAGGATCCGGTGATCAACTTCTACTCTTTTTTAAATGTTTCTACTAAGTCTTTCGTATCGGTTGAATACATGGATTAATAGCCATTTATAAGACTCGGGCAAGCCTCCCCCTATTAGCCAGCTTTTGGGGTGGAGTTAGGCTCAATTGTTCAACATGATATTAGAGTCAGAGCCCATATCCACGATGTTCCATCATTTATCACCTGTTCTGGCAGGTATTGGTAGAGGGAGGGTGTTGAAAGCTCAACATTGTCTGCCTTGACTCCTAGAATGCGGTTTATATACCAGCTGGAAACTCCACTTAATGCCAAATTGTTTTAAAATGGAATCTAACAGTTTAGACCTAGCTTTATATGCCAACAATGATTATATTTTACAGAATTGTGTAAACATGAGCATGTGATGGAACAGAGATAATGTGTCGGTATGTATGATGTGGTAACCTACTTGCTGTAATTTAAGAGAAAGGCAGGCGATGGTTGATAAATTCACATCTCTGTGTTGTTCCTTCATCTATCACATGTTCCGGCAACCTTTGTACTTTGTAGAGCCTGCCTCAATTCCTAGGATGTGATTTATATACTTGTTGGGCAAGTCCACTTAATGCAAAATTATTTTATGATGGAATCTAACAGTTTACACCTAACTTTATGTGTCAGCATGCATGATGTGGTAACCAACCTGTAATAATTCTAAAGGGAAACTTGAAAGGCAAGGTGCTGGTTGATAAGCTCATCACATCACAAGCATAAATTACATGAATATCAATCCAAACTAAAGCAAACATTTCTGCAAAAGCATACAACAAGATCTGCATATCAATGGGAATATGCTTACTGTAGGGCGAAATCTTTTTCCTTCCACCCCCATTTTGAAGAAATATTCAGCAGCTGATGCAAGCTTGGGAACCTGTAACATAATACCCAATTTTCACTATAAAGTAGACCTGATTTCTGTGTAACAAATTAACCAGAACTTTGTTATTGATTCCGTTCACATGTTAGAGAGTAAACTAAGAACGGTGTGATACCTCAGCAACTACCATTGCCCGCAGCTTGTTACCAATAAGTGATAGTTCATCAGCAACCAGTGAAAATGGATCAAGTTCATCCTGAAAACAGTATATGAATCTTAATAGAGAATTATGACTGAATAAATAATTGCGAAATGTGAAAATGCAGATAAGAATCATTGGATTAGATTCCCAGTATCATCTGTACTAGTCAAGAAAACAAACAAATAAATCAAGTTGTTATGGGAGCAATATATGATTATCTCAAAAGATAAAGAACATAGATTGAAATCATTACTGAATTAATGCATCTTCCTTTTAAATAAATGTGTGCACAGGCACAATAACATGATTAGGGGAAATTTTTATACATTGTGATTCGAACATTGTCTGTAAGAGAATCTACTACAGTAGGAGTTTACAACTAGAGAAAATCAAATATGATATAACTTCAAATAAATAAAAAACATCATCCAACAAATTGAGATTCCAACCATTGCACAGAGGAAATGATGGAAAGAAATTAACCTCAACTATGAAGCTGCTTTGATGATGGATTCGGTATCTACTACTATGCAATGTCGGCAGACCCTTCGAAAAAATTGAACTTGCCATAACCTGCACCACACAAGAATCATGCACAGACAAAATTCAGTGTTGCATTACCTTTTTATAATAAAAGAAGGCTACAAAACTGAAGGAATATAAGAAATTATCTTCAGACAAACTAATTACAGAAGCAAAACACAACAAGAAGTCCAGAACTAACCACTAAAAAAATTGAGCTATCTGGTACCCCTAGTACAACTAATTTTTTTTATTGGATAAGTGTCAAAGTATTGAAATCCCACATCGGTTGAGAATGTGAGCCAAGAAACATTTAAAATAATTTGGGTACTTGTCCCCTATTACCTAGATTTTGGAGTGGAGTTAGGCCCAAATATTCTAATAACAAGCATGGCTTAGAAATCTTAAAAAAACTTCTGTATTTGGATAAAGAGTCAGCTGATGACATGGGCATTTAGCTACAAATTGCGTACACATTGCAAACCCAAACAGAATGCATGAGTAGGATATAAGGAGACACCAAGAAAGGAGGGGGAGAATTGGGGATAGTGTGCACTGTAATTAGTTTTCCCTGATCTAGAGTCTCTCAACTCTTCTTTCCTTAGGGTTTGTTTGGGAGTGGATTTTGGAGGGGAAGGAAGGGAAAGGGAAGGCTTGAGAGTCATTTCACAAGTGTATTTCATGGATCCCAAGCCTTCCCTTTCCCTTCCTTCCCCTTCAAAATCCAACTCCCAAACTAACCCTTAGAAATCCTGTCTTTCTTCCATTTTGTAATCTCTTCCATATCTCTGTAATATTACTGCCTCTAGTGTCTAGACCATGGATGTTGAGTTATCTTTAACACTGAGATGGCAGGTGCAGTTCAGTCAATCCCATTCAAGGATTGGTCAATTTTAACTTTATTGAGAAATTTTCATTATAGATGCATTGGGATTGAACAATCCCCACATGGCATTGTCAGAACTCACCTCTCCAATCTCCATGTCCTCTTGAGGAATGGAAAGGATCCTGCTACAACTAAGAGATGTTTACTTAATCAGAAATTATATTATACAATACATCATTCCGTGAGCAAGTTGGCTGCATAGTTCTATTATGCTTGAGGTTGATTATTCTTCACAGAGAGCCTCAGCACAATGATAATGTTGTTGTCAGTGTTTTAAATTGCAGTCGCGATTGTGATTATGGTGTGTTTTCCACAATTGCAAGAAAGTGTGGCTGATGGGGCCACAATTGCAAGAAAATGTGGCTGATGGGGCCACAATTGCGGTCATGATGTATTGCAGAGACTCCTGAAACCACACTATTGTAGTCATAATTGTTGCAAAGTGCAATTTAAAACATGACCACGAGTTCATGGGTTCAGATTCTAGAAACACCCTCGCTGCTTGCAGAGATAAGGCAGCATACATTTACCTTCCCCATACCCCATTAGATGGTAGCCTCCGGCACTAGGCCACCCTCTGGTTCTATTATTATTAGACATTCAACCAGCTTATTTCACTATTCAGAAATCACTCCAAGCGGATTCATAGAAATGTTAAAACATTGCAGTAACTATCTGGAAAGAAAATGCAAAACTTACACTTACTCCCCCAAACTTTTGACCAATTACACATACACACTTTTCTATATGCAGCTTAAAGTGACACCCATTATCATCTTGGAATCATGGAAGATAAAGGTAATCAAATTAAAAAACTCAAGAGAGGTCAAAACAAGCATAATTTCTTTTAAAAAAAATTGAATTTCGATAAACCTCAGAGGAATCATCTCATTGATTCAAGTTCAAATTCAAACATTCAGTACACAACAAATATGATTATTGATATAAAACTCACAAGGCAATGTTTCCAAATGAATCATTACTGAAACCGTTCCAAATTAACACAAAAGAAAACCAACAAGACATTGGTCAAGTGGTGTAAGGCCCCACTGCATCCCAAGGTTGAGTGTTCGATTCGAGAGACAGTCACGAACCCGAAAGGGGTTAGTTCAGGATACCCTTGGCAGTACCAAAAAATTAAAATAAAAGAATGAAATTCGAGACATTAGATCGAACAATAAGAAATTAGGATCCTACGAACCTTAAAAACCAGAAGTTCAAACATTAAGTAATACCTGTTCAATTGAATTTCTAGGTGAGTGATAATTATGCGAGAAAAGGAAGCGGTGGTTCTTTTCACGGAGGGACAGAAACCATCGACAACTGTTGAAGTTGCTTCTTAGGTTTCTTGATAACCGAGAAAATAACATTGTATTAGACGAAAACGAAGGTTGTGACGGAGTTGAGAGAGGTGAAGATTTTTGAGGCGGCGAAGGAGTTAGAAGAATGGTTTTTCTACCACAACCACCACCGCTAAGGAGTTAGAGTAAGAACTTAGAAGCATGGTTTTTCTACTATTTTATTGGTTTTCTGTATTTTCTTACTAAACAATTTATCAAATATAAACAAAAATTATATAAAAGAATCAATTATTATACACCCTTATTCTTATAAATTATAAATAATAGCAAAAGCACTAACAAAACATTGATCTAATGGTCCACTATATTCTATATTATTAGGATGATCAAAAGATAAATATTAGATTTTTGAAAATACTTGTTGGGAGAAACAGTTATGCAAACTGAAAGAGATTAATTTCTTATTTAAAAGGTAAAAGAATACTCTTGGTAGTAAAAAAAATAAAAGTAAAAGTTTTGTAATATGTTTTTTATAACTAAATACTAATTATGTAATCCATTACTATAATTAAATGAGAAGATGACATTGAAGATAATGTTGTTTGCTCATGACAAGAAGCAACATTTACATACTCATCAAATTAGAAGAGCTTTTATATAGTTTTTAGTCGGTTAAACCATTTAGTCCGACTAAACGATATTATATAATTAAAATATATAGATTTCAAGCTAATAATAGATAAGGGGTGAGATAGGATAAAGTTTCATGGTTGATTTTAAAGTGTTTGTTTTTCTTCAGTTTTTTTAATTTGAGTAAAACGATTAGTCCAACCACCCGGTTCAGTTTGATCGAATTTTCATCAGCTTGACTAATTGTATGGTTTTCTAATTTGTCCATGGTCATTTCCTATTCCTATCTATGGTTAAGCCGATTTGTAACCATGTTTTTCTTAGCACGTTTAATTAAGTAATGAGTTGTTAATGAATTAATTACAGAAATTAATCAGTAATATTTTAAGCTAAACCTCAGTTAATTTTTAGTCTTGTATTATAATATTCTTGTTTGCCGTATTTTTTCAAGATTTTTGGAGAACAAAAGTTTCTGAGACGATTTCGGGTCGTTTTATCGAGTTTTCGCCTAGTTTTTGAGTTCCGTAACTTAGAATCGAATTTCAATTTCGCCGCTGGCTTTGAAAATAGACACCAAATTTGTCCGTAACTCATCTCTAGGTATTTTTCACCTCGAAATTCAAGTTTCGACGTTTCGGGCAAAAAACCTAAATCGGTATATTGTATATTTCCGGACGAAGTTACCCAGTAATACTCAGGCACGAATTCAATTGTGAAATCACGTCGCAGCAATCAAGTCAGAGTATTAATCACATCATGGGTCAATGGCTTGTCAAACAAGCAAAATCAAAGCTTCCATAATCCCCTAAATCACTCACCAAATCTCTTCACTTCACCACCATTAGACACATCACCTAAGCTAGCCTAAAGCTAGATTGTCTCTCATTAATTTCCAGATTTGAAGAGGGTGAGACTCTCCTATAAATACTCACTTCATCCTCTCATTTTTACGCTAATTCTCCTAAAGAAAGTTAAAGTATTCTTTCTCTTTTTCTCTTCTCCATTTTTTCCATATACACCATGAGAAAATCATGATTTCTTAGTATGTTATTCATGGAGTTGAGTTTATGTTTGTTTTCTTTAAATATTTTTTAAGTCATGACTAAAGGGGGTGATAATGAAATCATATGAACATTTGTGTAGTTTTTGACTTATGTAAAACTTTAAAAAAAAATTCTTGTTCTTAGATGAAAAAACTATATCTTTGGACAAGGTTAGATGAGTTTATTTGCTTTAGAAATATTGGAAATTATTGTTAGTATTTGAATGTGTTTAAAGGTGATGATTTGAACATCAAAGGAATCTTTATTGTGTTTAAGAAAAGTTTATGTCTATTCTTGAAAGTTCAAAAT
>NC_032018.1:9012328-9059736 GCF_001865875.1 Lupinus angustifolius
CCTAAAGTGTTATGAAGTCTTAGATAGAAAAATGATTTAAAAATGTTGATCTTGGTTAATTTAGCTTACTTTAAAGTGGTAAGATTGACTTAAAAAGTCTTGATTTAAAAGTATTTATTTTGTTTAAGTTGGCTTACTTTAAAATGGTAAGTCTAGCTTAATAATCTGACTTAAAAAGGTTAATCTTAATAAAAATGTTTTACTTGCAAAAGATAAGTTTTATGAATAGTTATCATTACCAGAAAAATGTAATGAAGTGGAAATACATGTCTAGAAAAGTTATGTCTAAGGAAAGACTTGGTATTTAAGTGTGTCTTTAGGACCCACCTCTCTTTTCTGGGAACTAACCTGGTGTATATCCACAGATTATGACATAATTATGTTATAAGTTTTGTTAAAACTTTACTTTATAAAGTGTCGTTGTGGTGTAAGACTTTCAATGATAAATGATGATTCAAGAAATACATAATCTTGAATCGGACGGATGAAAGCTATTAAGTTCATTTTAGATCAGAAGTTTTATTTTCACGTAAAATGTTATTTCTTAAGAATAATAATTATCAAAGTGGCCTAATTAGCGTTATTTTGATTTTGGCGTGATGAAGAGTTCGAGAAGAGACCCGATGAATTAAGCTCACCTGGAATCGAGAAAACAATCTACACGGCATACTCAGGTGAGGGAGAAAACATCGTGATACAGTGGTGTCCGAATATGCTCCAGGACCTCCAAACTCCCTCACAAGTTTGGAGTTGTCTTGGGTATTAAGAAAGCTTGTACTTAATCAATTGTTAGTTTTGTTTGGATTAAGTACAACAATATTTCTTATGCCGAATTATGTTAGGTTATGTTTATGTATGAAGATGCCATGATTATTCCTGTTTAATATTGCTTGAATAATTGTTATAAGAATTATATGTATGAGATAATTGTTAAATTCAAAGCTTAAAAACATGTGTTATAAATAAGAAAACTTTTCATTGAGAAAATAGATTTAACTAAGTTTTAGCTTTTCTCGCTTGAGCGAGACAACTCTTACTTGAGCAAGAAGTGTCCAGAGAAAACAAGTTTTCTCGCTTGGGAGAGACAGCTCTCGCCAGAGCTAAAATATGCACAAAGAAAACTGGTTGTTTTCTTGCTTGAGCAAGACAACTCTCGCTTGAGCGAGAGGGCTCGATACAGACAAGACTTCTTAAATCGTCTGAACGATAACTCTCACATGTGCGAGAGTCTAATGACATTTTTTCCATCAAGAATTCATTCACTTCCAATCCTATTCAATAAAACCTAAAACACCTTTATTGGAGATAATGTTCTTTCAACAAAATAAATGTTGTAAAGATGAATGATTATATGAAACTCTTGGAAACAATACAAAGAAGAGTTGCCATATCTAAAGTGATGTATGTAAAGAATTACATGGTTAAGGATGAGGCCCGCAAGTGTTATATTATGCCCACGCAGCGAGATCATCTAACCGTAAGAGGCTTGGCTTGAGAGCCATCCAGGGTGATTCAGCAATGATTCGTAGTGGTGCTAAGAAGTATTATAGGCCCATGCATCAAGATCCTCTGACCGTAAGAGGCTTGGCTTGAGAGCCGTCCAGGATGATTCAGCGATGGTTCATAGTGGTGATGAGGTTTATTCTCTATGGTTTAAAGGTTGAGATCGGGTCCCACTAGAAGCATTCCCGATGGGAGATGTCTTAGGATGGGTAGATCGTTATAAAAGATGGATTAAAAGATTTAATTTGCTAACTTTGGTTAGTGTGCATATTCATTGTGAATAATGTAGTGGAGATGAAATTTATGGGAGATGAACGAGCCCCGAGATGTAGAGAGGGACGGTGATTCGTCAGCAAAGTCTTGAGGGAGATTCTAGGTGATACGAGTCAGTGTATTCCTGGATGAGGTATTCTATTGGATCGGACAATGCTTACAACGCAAACTAGACGATCTCTGAGAACCCCTCTTTGCAATCAGGATCAATGAGAGCGATGCTCAGAAAGTGTTTTATACGACACCGTCTTGAAATGGACAGTTCCGTTGGAACAAATCGATCATATATATATCCTTGCGAGGAATAAGTTTTGGTGCGATCAAATCGACTTATTATGGGACCTGTACTCTCAGTTATTTCTGAATAGTTATTAGGAGGATAATGGTGTAAGGATGGTGTACATATATATAACATGCATACATGGTATTCATCGATATTGATTCTAAAATCATAAGTTTTATACTTCATTCATCATTTATATATGCGTGTATGATCATATGATATATATGTACTTGTTCTTTGTCTTGGGGTGATATTCTGCATAATTCCACGACATCAATGATAAGTTTTTCATTAGATGTTTTACTCCGTCTCTTTCTTTCTGGTGTACTCGTATGCATCCATGTTTAGATGGACAAATCGGCGATGATCAGGGGCTACCGCTTTACCATGTCCCAGGAGGGGACATGGAGCGTTGAAGGAAACAAATACGTACATTGGTCCCTACGACCTGGAATTGGATCTCGTATGTGATGACTCTATGTTGCATCTCCCGGCACATTACGCAGTTCAGGAAGCATCGTTCATCCTACCAGAGCGAAGGTCCGTACCCACCGGTCCATCCGCACCAGTTGAGGCACGAGGCAGATCGGAGGTTGTCAGGACCTGGCCCCAACCGGGATTCTCATCTACTGACTCAATACTAGTGTGACGGAAGGAGCAGGCATGACTACTTCATCGGGGCCGAGGGGGTACACCTCGGACCCTTCGATGGATTGGGCAGAATATGAGGTGGTGGAGGACGAGGATGATGACTGCGTAGAGTTAATTTGCATAGAGGATTCGGTGGAGGTTATAGAGATCTCTTCAGACTCGAAGATCGAGGAAGACCCGAGTGAGGTTTCAATGCATCACCAGTCTAGGAGCTCCTTTCTTTCTTTTGATAGGAAACCTGTGTAGGGTACTTTTGTAATGCCAACACCCCTGATATTATTTTATTTTTATTTGTATTTTTAGTCTTTGTTAGGGGCGAAGAATAGACTCCGCCATGTATTTTGTAAACCATGATATACGTATTACAAATTCAAGAATTGATTAATGAGAAATATTCAGAACAGAATTATGTTTCGTTCAATTACATTTTAAGTATTAAGAAATTATTTCCGCAAAAGTTTGAAAATGTGACGGGAGAATAGATAAAATGGAAAAAATGATTTGTAAGTTATATGTTACATAAAATAAAGAAAATTGTTTTTACTTATTTTTCCAAGAGATTAAATATAGTAATTATGAAATGATTTTTAGGGCGTTACACGATCGATCCAAACAATGAGGTGAAGATCACAAGTTAAAATATTAGAAAGAAGATTATCAATAAAGGTGAAGGAAATAGTTTTAAACATTGTAAGGTTCAAGCCATATAAAAGATTGTGCAATTGAACAACAAGATTTACTATGAAAAGTTAAGTCTTCAAAATAGATGGACTACATAGAAAGAATAGAAATTGGATCCATTCAATATTGTCTTAGAAAGAAAAAAAATTCCCAAAAGGGACTTCAATAAGCTCATACAAGTGTTGACCAATATTACTACAAGAAGAAAAAAAAGATTGAGCCGAGATAAAAGGCTAAATGAACGTGTTCGCTATCATCTTCAAGCACCACGTCCCCATTCTTGATAAAGTAGTCATTTGTTAGGAATAAAACTTACCCATTTTTTGGATTATATTTGTTAAGACTTTTTTACTCCAATTGATTACATTTGTAGTGAATTGACTCAATTTTAATATAATTTGTTTATAAATGCAATTATCAATGTCTTATAGTTAATATTTTTTGAGGTATATTTTGGAATGAAACACAATGATTCACACCAGACGACCAGTCTGGGTGAAGTTGTGACACTGCATTCGTTCACTCTTGGATTGAGTGGATATTTGGATATGATGTTCCTAACATATGGAACTTAAATATGAACGATCAGATTAGTGAAGTGTGCAATGAAGCTCTTTTAGGGAGAGTCGCAGCTCGTTGAGCGAGAATGACACATCAGCCATGAGTAGTCCTATAAATCAGTGTTATTAATACCGTACCAGTCATCAAACCGGTTAGGGACTAGTATAGCGGTTCAACAGGTCGTTCACTAATTAAACCGCATACCGACGAAATTAGATATACAAATATAATATATAATATTAACATTGAAAAATCAATAAAAATCAATATTTTTTATTTTCAGTAAAAAATTAATTTTAAATAAAAATCGGTCGATATGACCAGTACAGTTCAATTGAAAATCGGCAGGTATGACCAATTTTAGCTGGTTTTGACCGGTATGATTGCATGACCGATATAATTATTGTACCATACCGGTATTGTGATATTGTATTCGTTAACCGTTGAATCAAGAATAGTTTTGGATATTATGTCCCTAACATATGAAAATTCAATATGAATGATTTGGTCGATGTAATATGGAAAATTGTTCTCCTTAAGCAAGAATTTGACAAAATTTATGGATATTTTTGGTAAGCAAAAATGGACAAATTTCTACAACTTAGGGCAAAGATATTATTTTTGAAAACTAAACATTCCCCTTCCTTCATTATCGATTTCTTAAGCTCAGGCTAGTAATTTTAGGACTTTTTCATCTTATTGGGGAGTGTGATTTGAATATTGAAGGCAATGCAACCTTACAGACCTAAACTTGGTGCTCTTTTATGGATGATCTTCATCTTTTCTTACTCATTGTGTTGGTTTCCATGTAAATGAGTAACTAACTCCTAAGTTATTGGAATTGGATGTAGCTACTCATTTTGATGTACCTATTTTGATTCATTTAAATTTATTCATGTTTATGCATTGATTTCTATGATTTATTCTTGTTTTTAATGCTCGTTTTAGTTTGATTACCTATAGCATGATTTTAGATGTTGAATGTGTTGGAAGATATCACATGTTTGAATTTGAACTAGAATATATCATATAGTGAGCCTAAATTCTAGGAATAGTTAGATTGATTAGTGAATGTAACATCCAAGCTTATTACAATTTACTTTGCTAACCACTCAAGGATTGATGGTTAGGGAAGTGAGTTGTTGATCATCTCATTAGAGAACTAATGATTCTAGATAGAAATGATGTTGAGGAAATCAAAGTTAAATAGTTTTGTGAGTTAAATCATTTGGATATTGAAATGTTGAGTAGGGAAATATAATCTCAACGCTTTTATAACATTTAACTTTAATATAATTTCTAGTTATTTAGTTACAAAATCAAAACCTCATTTAATAAAACTCTTAGCTCAAGACTATAATTATTGTCAAACAACTTAATATCGCTCAAATTCATATGGATATGATAACTCTTTATACTTATTTGAACCACCCGACTCAATATTTCATTGACTATTTTGTCGATTAGTAGTAGTTGCCTCCTTCAACAAGTCAGTGTAGCAAAGTTGTTCGACAACTTCAACTGAGTACACTTGGAAACCAATTTCTTAGCTTGAATATCCATTTGCTCCCAACGAAGTGCAAGGTTGACTTCATTTTTACTAGTTTTCTCCTAAACTTGAACCTTTTCTTTCAGCAAAAGGATTTGAACAATAATTTAAAAACTCCGACGATTCACTTATTTGTTTTTTTGAGAAGAAGAAATTTAAGATGATTAACTCACCTTGATAAAAACTTAAATGAAAAGATGTTCAAGGGAAATACATGGTATCATAATGCAAAACTCTTCATGTTAAAAGAAAATATAAAAGCTTAAATAAAAGAATTACAAGATGGAAGATTTCACATGGTCTAATATCGCAGACTACGTCTAGTTTCTTGTAAATACCGAGTTTCTAGTATAATCAATCACTCATTACAACAAAAAATATTGATTGTACATCTAGGCTCTTTACACTAAACAATACAATATCGTAGATTGCTTCTAGTTTCTTGGTTACACCAAGATTCAAGTATAATCAATTGTCGATTACAACAAGTGTTTTTTGCGCACCTAGACTCTTCAAGCTAAACAATATAAGTATTGTTTGCACACTTAACATTTCTATACTCAACATTAAACAACAGTGCATGTTTAAAAAGACTTTATGAATTGTAAGTCTTTCATTATCATAGTCAAAGAGTGAAATAAATATGAAAAAGAATGTAAACATTGTTTGACCAATTATCTTCACATACTTTTAAATAAAATAAAAACAACAAAAATAGTAGAAGCTAAAAATATATAATAAAAAATGTGAGCACAACACTTTTGATAAAAAAAAATTAATCAGATTTGATTTCATCAAAAAGTAAGTTAATGATTAAAATTTGAAAATAAATCAAACCAAATAGATCAAATAATATTATATCAATCTAACCATGAAGCACAAATAAATCAAAACAATGAGATTCCATTAAGGGAACAAATAACTTATATGTTTTTTTTAATTCCGCATCTATTTTCGTTTTATAAATAAAAGACATTAAACTAGTTTTATAAGTCATTATAAACTCCCTAAATGAAGGACACTATTTTAAAAAAGTTTGTGTCAAAATTCAAAATTAAACGATTTAATGAGTCATTATAGACTCATTAAAGGATGAATTCTCTCTCATAGGGATGACAATAGGGTGAAACGGACACGGGAAGTATTTTCCCGTACTCATACTCGCACTATTTACGGGCATCCGCACGGGTAGCGGATATTTGCAAGTACCCACGTGTTTTTAAGTTTCAATATATATTTTATAATAATCATTACATATAAAATAATTATTACATGAATAATTAAATTTATGTACATATTAAATTTATCATATATTTCAATCACTAAAATTCATTATAAAATAATACAAAATTAGATAATATAATTATAAAATAATAAAAATTTAACATACACATATATATATATATATATAAATTATTTAATTAAAAAATAAATTTATAAATAAGCGGGTACCTATGGGGCGAGTATCATGATATCCGCTTCCACCCATAAACTATTTTTATGGGTACCTATTACGGGTATTTTAGCGGGTATTTACGGGCGGATATTTTTGCCATGTCCACTCTCTTAAGCATAAAGGTGTCCAACACTCCTGATAAATAAAGAGGAAGACACATAACAAGAACACACAAAAATAATAGAAAATTGCCTCAGTTTTAGTGCAAAACTATTCTTCCATAGTTGTCAGAATTGTTATTTGGTCATGCCTTGGCCATCATGCCATTTTCCTTACAATCCACCATGTGTCCTCACAATTGGTAAACCACATCTATCTCTATCGACCATGTCAGGAAGACTCCCTATTGAATTATGTGCAATGGCACCATCATAGCTGTTGAAGACACGTGCACTCCTGCACCTATGATCCATCTAGAGATGGCAACGGGCACGGGCGGGCATGGGTAGTAGTTATTCGCTACCTGTTTCAAAATAGAAGAGTAATACCCATATCCGTCTGTACTCGTACGGGTACCCGTGTGCGAGTATTTGCGGGTACCCGCGGGTACAATGAGTACTCGCGGGTTTCCTCTATTATAAATAAATTTTTAAATTTTTACTTCTATTGTGTTTCAAATAAGATGAAACTTAATTATTTTTGTACATTTTTATTAAATATTTGGCAAAAATGCTAAATTTATTGATGTTTTCTATTTGTGTGATTTTTTGTTCTCATTTCTTTAACAAAAAGTATATATTTTCTTTGTAAAACATGTGTGTTTCTACACATATAATAATATTTGTAGGGTGTTTCACCACCAAACTCAATAAAATATGTAAACAAAGTAAATGAAAAAAATATACATAGTGTAATAAATATTAGAATAATGTATTTTTTATTTTAATTGAATATAATATATTAATCATATAAATAACGGGTTCCTGCGAGTACGGGTACATAATACTCGTACCCGCCCGTATGTACTACGAGTATTTTTAAAAACCCGTTTATAATACCCACGGGTACTCGTTTGTGACCCGTACCCGTGCCCTTCCGGATTTACCTATGGGTACGAGTTTTACCCACGAGTACGGTTTTTTTTGCCATCCCTAGATCCATCACTAATGAGCCTTCTCTTACTCCTTGAGATAGGAGTCGACCCACCAAGGAATCTCTTTTTTTCCTTGGTATTTATTTTCTGGCTATTTTTTATTGCTTGTTTTTGTAATAATTATTATACTTTATGATAATGACTTTAATTATATAATAGAAAATTTAAAGGGAAAATTTTATTAATAATAAAATACAATTGTATATTTTTACTAAGAAAGACCATTAATAAATGATATTATTTTTAAGAAGATATCTTTTAATGATAAATATTAAATGCTCATTTCCTAATAAAAATAATATATTTATTTTGCTTTTTGGTTAATTCCTTAGAAACAATGAATGACAAATATAAAAAAAGTATAAGTTTTTCTCCACTAAATTAAAAATAATAAATAAATCAAAATACTAATCACATTAATGATAGAAGAAGATTCATGAGTATTAACTTCTTTTTTCATCTTATCATTTGAATGATTATGATACGCTAGTTCTATTTCTAAAAGTATATAAAACACAACGAATAAAATATTTATACTAGAGACTACATAGTTTTGACTTCCTATTACTCATGGGGATATGTATGCGCAAAACATAACATTGTCAAACAAAAAAATAAAAAATAAATTTTCCCTTTAAGAATAAATAAAATTATTAGGTAAATAGGTGATATAGTATATAATTACCGTTGCTCGATTAACAAAAAAATATTACAAATAAATAGGTAATATAGTATATAAAAAAAATGTTGGCTTCTTGTAACTCACCTAGAGGGAGTGAATAGGTATATAGTATATAATTACCGTTGCTCGATTAACAAACAAATATTACAAATCCTCTTACTCTTTAATCGATTAATAATAGATATAATCGATTAACTCGTTCTGCAGATACTTGATTAACTCGATCTTTAGATAATCGATTAACTCGATCTTTATATAATCGATTAACTAAATAACCTAATTGATTATTTAGTTCTTGTTCTTCAAAAAATAGTTTTCTTTGATCTCTAAGATTACCAAGATTTGACTAAACTTATATGCATTTTAAAGATGATTAAGAACAGTAAATGCATAGAATATAATATGCAAATAACTTAGAATAGTATGCACGTCAAGTAAAGTAAATCAAATAAAACAGAATTGTTAAGAGTTTAGGGTTGATAAGAATGAGACACGACTTTTATCCTAGTTCATTTGCAGGTCCACTTGCAAACTACATCTAGGTCTTCCCTTCTAACATTGGGAGATTTTTCTTCACTATGTAATATAATTGTTTCTTACTAACATAATTCCAATACAACATGCAAGAAATCCCTTCTTGGATCCATTGAGCCATAAACCCGGTTTGACCACTCAACTCGCCTACTCAAATACAAACATCTTTCACGATTTTGGCCCTAGCCGATTTCTCGCTCTACCCAAGACTTCTTTCCTTCGTGAAGACACATACTACCTAACCGCAGCTAGGATTTCCCAAATCAATTCTCTATCTATGGCGATACTAAACACACCAAGAGAATATGCCAATGTCTAAAAACTTATCAACTTATTGATGCACCTATATGTGCAGAATATTCACTCTTCTTGAATCTAAGAACCCTTCTACAAATCTTACAAAACCAGAATATAGAAAATGTAAGATGCAATGTTTCTTTACAAAACATATGACAATTAAGCTCTTTGGAAATCTTTCTAAAGATTCTCCATTTTCTCTCTTGTTCAAAAGAACAATTTGAAAATCATATGAAAGTGTAAGAGTAATGTGATTTTCAGAACTATGTGATATCTATCTGTTTTTCGTTGTGTGTTCTATTCTATTAAAGATATAAAGCAACATGGAAAAACTTGGGTAAATATACAATTATGTTTTCTGGGCATAAAATCGATTATCACTAAACCTTAATCGATTAACGATTCTTTAAAATACAATAAACCAGAAATTGTAACAACCCTTCATCGATAAACCCATACTTAATCCATTAACAGGTTCCCAAGATTCCAATGCTTAATCGTTTAAAATAACTCTTAATCAATTAATGGTTTTTTAAAAAGATATTTCAATGTGATATGAATCTCCTATATGATTTGTAAAAGTATGATCCATGACTTTGAATGATGTATGATATAAAACTCTATTTAAATGCATCAAAATCATATGATCATGTATTTATGCATGTGCATGTAAATCATATATGTATGCATGTAAGTCTCATTTTATTTATGAATGATTTTAGTTTGTTAGACTTTCATTAGGGTTCATCCTAGCCTAGACTCTTTCTAAGCAAACATCTTAAGACCTAATAAAGATATAAAAACACTTAGCCTCTAGATCTTCTTGAATGCTTTAGTTTGTGTGAACTTGAGTCTTGACTTTTGACTTTGTTGAATTGTTCATGCCTTCAAGCTTGTCCTTGATATACACTTTTTGTCTTTATTAATCTTTGTTGTCGATCTTTGCCTTTATCAAACTCTGTCTTCCATATTTATTTTCATCAACCTTTCTCTTCATCAAAATCCATGTGATGCATGCTTGCATATACAATTTGCTCATTGATACATACTTGCATTATACAAAAATAACTTAAGGGTATAAACTATTTGTGAACATTTTTTTGTTCGGCCTAGAAAAAGACAAAACCATTTTTTCTTAAAACAATTGATTTCTCAAAAAAAAAAAAGCAAATGAATTTTTTAAATAAAAAAATAAAAGATGTGCTAAAATTGTTTAATGGGTAATTAATGACCAAATATTGTCTCATTTTTGTTTTTTATTTAAAAAGGATTTTATGTGTGTTAATAGTCACTTGTTATCCTAATTATGGAAGGATACAAATTTCTAAAATAAATCATATTAGAAAATCGTTGTAATTTTCGTTTTCTTTTTAATTGAAAAATAAAATTTCACTCAAAATATCTATTTTGTGATTTTATATAAGTCAAATATTTGATTTTTACTTATTTATAGGTAATGTGATAATTTTAGGATTTTATAGAATCACTATATAATTTTCTATCCAAAAAGGTGTTTTTCGCTACAACAATCTTAAAAAGGTCAAATAATTATTTGAGCTCACGTTTGGGCATTATAACACGTTTTTGACTTTATAAAAATTGTTGGACTCTTTTTAGAGCAAAAATTCATTTTTTAGATATTCTGGAACCCAAGACTACGCAATTCGAATATTTGAATTTATAATTATTTTCAAATTCAAATTTTATTATTAAGGATATGATAATGTTTTGGAAAATGAATTGGTTATGTAAATTATGAGTTCCTTTTTATTTTTATTTTAAAACATGTGTGGAAATCTCTCTTTAAATTAGGAATGATAATGGATACTCAAAATAATACTCGTAACGGGTCAGATCTGGGTTCATATTTTTGACCCGTAGATAATTAGAGCTGAGATTTTGTGACCTGCTGTTTGACGATTCTCGGTCTGGATAATAAGGTACCTAGACCAGCGAGTACTTGGACCCGTTATTCATTCCTAAATCTATATATACAGAAGCATAATTGTAATATTATGTTAATTAATTATAACTCTAATATTATATTGTTAATCTATAATTGTTATATTATATTAATTCATAATTGTAATTGTTATGTTGTTGAACAGTGATATTATATTATTAAGGAGTTTGATTTGATGTTATGTTATTAATTCATAGGAACAATATAATGTTATGTTGATTAAACAGTTCTTACTAAACTAATTTTACATCATAGTGTTGAAGTAGTCACTTTGTTTTTTTATGTTTGATTGAGTAAAATGAGTTGTGTTTAATAGTCAATTTAAACTGTTTTTAAAACTTTAAATTATGTTTTATAATTTTTTTCTATTATTAATTGTCTAAATAACATGTAAGATTATAGAAAACAAACACATAGTTACATAAATTACTCACAATTATTTTTTAATATTTTTGAATTTGTGGGTACCCGCAGATCCACTAGGTACCCAATGACTCAAGGGTAGCAGACCCAACAGGTATCAACACGGGTTTGGGGCGGATCTAGGTCCAAAATTGTACAATGGGGCGGGTTTGGATAATACATTAGCAGACTCATCCAGACTCATTGTCATCCCTACTATAACTAAGAGAAATCACAAACTAAAAAGATAGAAAATCTACAAAAAAAATTAAAAAAATTGATTTATGGGTAAGGGAATATTCATCCTTAACTCTCTTAAATAATTTAATAGAGAGATCCTTTTATTTTAGATGTGAAAATTTTATCACTATAAATAAGAAGGATAAGTGCGCATAGATCTCTCTCCAAAAAACCATTGTAGAAAAATCCAAAAAATACTCATTATCCCTCTAAAAATAGCCAAAAACATTTTTGTAGTTGTACCTCTTAAGCCAAAAAGTGGCAGAGATACACACATAACAAATCATCGACACATTGAAATTATCCCAAACACACAACAAATCTCATATAACCCAAAAATTATCCCAAAAAAGTAGCAAAATAACTTGCAACATTCGTTTTTCTCTATGATGTGTTTAGCATTTTTTTATCACAGAGTTGTCCATGAATTAGTGCAACACTATCCAATTTCCTTGGTGGTCGACAACTAGTTGCGGTCCGGTAGCCTATCTCCAGTCTGACAAAGTCACATCTATAGCCTGAACATTTACAGTAAATCTGGTTAGTTTCTCCTACTAATGTTCTTTTTAGTTTTGGTTTATTGTCAACACCTCTTATAATAAACAATAACTATAATGAGAGTTTCTTTATATCATTAAAAATGTCATTAGTAATATAAGTTTTGGGGAATAATCAAAGATGGAAAAGAGTCGCAATAATGCTTCTCGTCCTCAAATCATCTTTGAATGGTCGCGTTACGAAGCTTCTATTCATTGAATTAATTCCTAAAATTAACAATAAAAACAATTTTAATTAAGTTAATAGTTATCATTATCAATTATTTTTTTACTAATAAATCATTATCAAAATTTACACTTTACACAAAAAAATAAAAATGGCTAACCATATTAAGGATTAAGGGAGGGTCGTTCGTGAAGACTTCTTTTCCTCGACTCATCATTTGGACAGTCGCGATGCGTCGCTTCTACTTCTATTAAAATACTTAACCCACAAACAATTTTCTAAGAAATACATAGCTTTGATTCCCTATAGACTATAGGAATACATATGAGCAAGATTTTATGTTGTCAGACACAACAAATATAAATAAATAAATTTTTCACTTTTTTGATAATTAATTAAATACCAAATAACTCTAAAGTATAAAATAAGCCATACAATTTAATGATGAGTTCCATTTAAAGGAGAGGATAGGATGCTAATATCAGCCATATTCTGTAACTGACTCATGAACCTGTATATCAAAAATCGAAAGCCCATTGAATTTGGTGTTAAAAGATTTTTCTATATTTTTTACCATAAAAATGTAGTGACGACTCTAAGAAAGTTGCACAGTTCAAAATTAGAGTGTGACAACTAACGACTCCGCTAGAGACCTTTTTTCGAGGGTCAAGCTCATAACCACTAATTGCATGGTTAACTATACTTTTTAATTATTTGGTTATTGAATTTTATTTTTCTAACAAAAAAACTCAAATATAAATTTTTATTATTGATTAAACAATTGTTTCTATTATTATAACTTGTGATATGAGTTGTGGTTTGAGGTTATATGTTTCTCACTAAAGTATAGTACTCAATTTTTGACACACATATGCTCTACATCCGAGTATTAGTGATATACTTTTGGATAGCAAAGACATTAGTCTTGTCGGTCACGACATTAGTCTTGTCGGTCACGACCTTAGTCATTTCTCATTTTGGTGATGTGAATCACTCATAATGTTACAAAATATTGTGAGTTAGATGTTCGAGCATGATTATTGGTTCTAACCTCATGATATTTGAGTTTCTCTTCTTTGAAGAGTTGCAATATGGGCACCTTATATGCGGCATATAGTTTGTCAAGACATTCACTTTACCTTAAAGCTCTACCCTAAGATATTGTTCCTTATATATTCCAAACAACCTTGTAGGTGTACCTATTATAAACCTTAAGAAACATATTGTACGATATCATACCATATCATGCACATGTTAGGACTCTTGTTCCCTAGAAAAGTGTCACTTGAAGCCATAATGGTGTGAGATCTCATCTTACAACATAAGCATTTATATAGTCGCCCTATATGGGAATTCCTATTCCCCAAGATAAGGGATTATCACTAAAAAATAAGGCATTTCATCTTTTCCCTAGATCAACTTGAACGATAAGAAAAAATAATTTATATAGTTACATATAATTGTAATGATGGCTATGTTATCCCAAGATATGGTTCATTACCCTAAGGAGTATGCATTTTGCTTTATCACATTACATCTATGCATACATTAACTAGAAAAATACATACCCAAACATTCATTCACTCATTCATTCAACTATTCATTCATTCATTACAATAAAAAATAAAAAAATTCATTGATTGGCTTATGCATTCATTCACTCATTCGTTCATATATCCATTCATTTGTACATTCAAGAATGAAAATCTTCATTGATTGACTTATGGATTCATTAATTACATTATACAATAAAAATCTTCATTGATTGGCTTATGCATTCATTCACTCACTCATTCAATTATCCATTCATTTATGCATTCAAGAAGAAAAGTCTTCATTAATTCACTTATGCATTCATTCATTACATTCAAAAATAAAAATATTTATTGATTGAGTTATAATTTCATTCACTACATTCAAAAATAAAAATATTTATTGGTTGACTTATACATTCATTCACTCATTCATTCAATTATTCATTCATTTATGCATGGAAGAATAAAAAATTTCATTGATCGACTAATGCATTCATTCATTACATTTAAAAATAAAAATCTTCATTGATTGACTTATGCATTAATTTATTGCATTCAAAAATAAAAATCTTAATTGATTGACTTATGAATTCATTCATTACATTCAAAAATAAAAATCTTCATTAATTGGCTTATGCATTCATTCATTCATTCAAAAAGAAAAAAATTCAGTTATTAGCTTATGCATTTAGTCAAAATGAAAACACAACATTCATACATACATCAACATTTTCATCCAACGTACATTATTCATATACTATTCTACTTATTTACTCATTAATTCATGCATTTAAAAAAACTAAAAAAATTATTCATATATTCGTCTACTTATATATTCATTCATACACACATTTAAAAAAGAAAACATATTTTTATACATTCTACTTAGATGTATTTTTATATTATTCATATATTCTCATACATATTTATCCATTCATGAATCCTTACATACATATATAGATAAATGAACCAACAAGACATTGATCTAGTGGTGTAAGGGCTCATTAGATTCCCAAGGTCAAGTGATTTCTAGGAGCGACACTTATTGGGAGGGGCAGCCAAGAACTAAGAAAATGATTAGTTTATTTCTCAAAAAAGGTGAGGAGATACCCTTTGTAGTACCAATATATATATAGATAAATAAAAATCCATCATCCATTGACTTATGAGTGCATTCCTTCATTCATCATAAATACATATACTAAAAAAATGCATCATTTATATTTATATATATATATATATATATATTCATTCATGCACGCATTTATAAAAAAACAAGTTAATCAAACATTGCATTACTAATATCATTTCAATAATTATTATAAATATACATTTCGCTTATTTCATAGCCTAATGCATGTCATATGCACTTAAGATTGCATTTTCATGTAGTTTCATAAATTAAAAATATAGAAAAATGATAAATACATATCACACACTCTCATGCATCAAAAGTTGTATTATCATATCATTCATACATCCCAAAAAAAATTAAATGCATTGTCATATGCATGTCATGCACTTTTAAGCAGCATGGGTTCAAGGTGGGCATTACTTACATTTAATGTATCATTTTGAGTTATAGGTTGCATTTTAATAAATATAATATGATAAACAAAATATATAAAGTTTGTCCATTTCATGCACATCATACATAAAAAAACATTTGTTTTGCATACATTTCATGATCCATTGCCGAGAGTACTCATCACATAAGAGTTGAATACACCCACCATCATATGATCCATTGGTGAGAGCCTAGTTCTTTGTTTTCGAATTCTTACTCCACTATAAGAACCAATCTTGAATACACCCATCATAATATTGTTACCAATGGCAATTTTCAAAATTCTCACATTATGGATACTCGTGTCAATTCTATCTTCCCACAATTTGACAACTAGTTTCAGTTCTCGAAATTCCCACGATTTTGCTAATTGTATCAATTCTAGTACCATAGAAAGAAAGAGAGTGAAATTTTCCGGAAATGTGTCGATAGAGATTATGAGGGAGAAAGAAGAAGTTGAGGAATAGAGAATTCAACTTCGGACAAGAAAAAATGAAGGGAGGATGCCTATATTTATAACATGAGATTTTCTAAGTTCATCCTCCATCCTATGTGGGACTTGTGAGTTGTTTTGATTTCACATCCAAAAGTCTCCACTAATGGCTACAAACAAGTAAGTTCCAACAATCCTCCACTTGAAATTAGAAAGCAATTTCCGGGAATATTTGTGGTCTCAATAAGATTATGCTAAATAAATGTGTCATGCGACTTGAACCTTTGTATATTAAATATGATCTAGATTTTACTAGAGTGGCTCATAGTTTTGAATTTTATTTCTAACATCAAATCACACAACCTTTTCAAAGGTGTACTCTACAAAGGTCGTGCATTGAAGATCATGCACATCTATCCCAATATAGTGAACACTCTAGAAATTTATGTACCTAAATTTCATAGGAAGTAGCCCACACATCTACATTCACATAGGTGAGTCTATCATGAGTACTCCTATAGTCTAGTTACTTCACTCCAATTGGAGTATAGATCTCATTAAGAGATTACCTCATCCTTACATCTATTGTAGGAATCATGCTCATCATAATTTTATAGCATGTTCATTCTCATATCACTTCATAACTTATTATTGCCCATTGAACATATTTCTTGGGATCTCCAATCAATTAGGTCGGGTTACTATCATGAGTGTTCTTCATTCTACGGGTAATAGTCTCATATTCTTAGAAGTCTTATGGACTTTCTATCTAGCTAATCCTTTCATCAAAAGATCTGTTAAGCTATTCTCATTCCATACATGATCCATGCAACATCTCCTATAGAGAGTCATTCTCTAACAGTGTTGTAGTTACGACGTATTTGTCATTTCTTACTGTTATAAGAACGACTCTCATTCTTTACAATTATCCTTGTACTATCACAATGGATCAACATAGTTGGTATCAATTTATAACATAGCGGAATCTTTGCATGTAAGCTTATCATGCAACTTGCTTCTTCACTAGCTATTGCTAGTGCTTTCATCTCAACTTCCATAGTGGATTGAGCCAAAATAGAATATTTCTTTGACTTTCAAGAAACAATCCCACCAATTATGCTAAATATGTAGCCACTAGTTGCTTTGGAATATCTAAAGAGTGTTTCATTCAACATCATTAAATCCTTCTAATAACAATTGAAAACCTTTGATAATGTAATCTAATGTTTATTGTTTTCTTAAGGTACCTTATTACCTTTTTTATAGCATGCCAATGATCTGTACTATGTCTAGTGGTAAACCTGTATAATAATCCCACAACATAAGCAATATCGGGTCTAGTGGTAAACTTGCATAATAATCTCATAACATAGGCAATGTCGAGTCTAGTGCAATCAATGACATACCGAAGGCTACCAATAATGTTAGCATACTCAGTTTGTCTTACACCTTTACCGGTGTTCCTAAAAAGTTTTACACTTGGATCATATGGTGTGTTAGGAGGTTTAAAGTTAAAGTATTTACATTTCTTTAAGATCTTCTCCACATGTGAGACTGATCCAAATAAATTCTTTCTTTTCACCTAGTAATATTTATTTCAAGGATTACATTTGCCTCTCCAAGGTCTTTCATATTAAAGTTGTTACACAAAAATAATTTCACATTATTCACAACATGAATGTTGGAACCAAATATGAGTAGGTCGCCTACAAAGATATATATGATACTATAAATGTCATTTTTTGATATATAATAAATGCATTTGTCACTTTCATTTACCTTAAACCCATTCGAGATAATTAAATTGTCAAACTTTTCATGTCATTGTTTAAGTGTTTGCTTTAGACCATACAACGACTTATCTAACTTGCAAACCTTAGTTTCTTGCAGATGGATTACAAAACCTTCACGATATTCCATATAGATTTCTTCTACCAAATCACCATTTATCGCAATGAGCGATATTAGTACTCTAATAAATGTTATTCTAGTCACAGGTGAAAAGTTGTCGAAGAACTCTATATTCTCCCTTTGCCTAAAACATTAGCTACAAGGCGAGCCTTGTATTTATCCATTATGTCATCTTTTTTTAGTTTCTTTTTCAATATTTACTTACAACCAATAAGTTTGCAACAAAGAAGCAATTCAGCTAAATGGTAGATATTGTTAGACTCTAGAGAATCTATCTTATCATTTATGACCTCGTGCCATAAATCAACATCCAAAGAAGTCAAAATTTCTTGGAGATTGGATGGATCATCTTCTAATGTATAGACCATATAAGAAGGTCTATACTATTTAGCACTTCTTGATCTCTTACTTCTTCTAGGTTCTATTTATAACCCTTCATTTTTATAATTATCTCTAATCATGTGTGGCTAGTTGATGTGCCCCCATTATTTCTCAATTTACAAGGGAATTTATTTTCATTTAAGTCAGCATCATTAGACTCAATTATCACTTTTGCGTTAAGGTCATACAACATGTACACGTTTTTGTTTACAACATACCAAATGAATACTCATTCATAGGCTTTATTTACAAGTTTAACTCTTTTGGGGTTTAGTATCCTGACATAAGCTAGACAACACCAAGTTCTCAAATAAAACGAGTTTGGTTGTCCATTCTTAAAAATTATATATGGGGATTTTTAGCCATGGGGACACTATTTAGCACATAGCAAACAAATAATAAAATTTTACCTTACCAAGAGGGTGTTGCACCAGAACTTAACATAATAACTACAACTAATTTAGTTAACGTTCTATTTTATATTTCAGCTTTTCCATTCATTCCAGTTGAATAGGGTACATTTGTTTCATGAATAGTACCATTCAATTTATAGAATTCATTAAACATGCTAGAATCAAACTGAGTGACTCTATTGCTTCTAAGTTTCTTTATTTTTTTATTGAGTTGATTTTCAATTTCAGTCATATATAACTTAAACATGTCAAATGCTCCATTTTTATTTTTCATAAGATATACACTTGTAAATTCAGAGCAATCATCAATTAAAGTGATAAAATAATATTTACTATTTCTAGTTAACGTCCCATCTAATTCACATGTGTCAGAGTGTATCAAATCCAAAGGCTGAGATTATCGCACTACTACTTTATCTGGGTTTTTAGTTATTTTAGCTTGATTCACATATGTCAGAGTGTATCAAATCCATAGGTTTGTTAATATGACAAAGTCCAGCACACCAAATATTAAAATTATAGAACATGTAAACTGTATCAGAATATTTATTCATCAAAACATCAATATTTAATTTAAACATGTCATCAATGACGTACCGTTTCCCTACAAATACCTCATTCCTAATAAGAGTATACAATTTTGCCCTTATGATCTGCATAAAACCAGCATTATTAAAAAGAAAATTAGAAACTAAATTATTCCTCGTCTTTAGAGTGTGCATCACATCTTTAAGAATCAGAGTCTTTTCAGATGTAAACTTCAGCTCCTCATCATCAGTTCTAGCAACAAGAGTAGTGTGGGAATCACCCAACAACACTTTCTTGTCATCAACATCTGTGTATATTTTGAACATAGCACGATCATATCAGACGTGGTGGGAGGCGCCAGTATCTACCCACCACCCATCAGATCCTCCAACCATATAATCTCATATAACACCACCACAAATGGCTCATTAATCATGTTGGCTTGTGGAGGATGATTCATTGGTTTATTCTTGGAGTCTATCTTCCCACATTTGAAGCAGATAAACAAATTGACAGAGTCATTCTTAACATGTGGTTTAACATATTGGACTTTTTGGGGGTTCCAATTCTTGTTGTGACTGGTTTTCTCAATCTTATTCAAATCGTGATCATGATTCTTAAAATTATTGCTAGTAAACTTCAGAACCATACTTGATAATTTATTCTTAGTGTTGTTGTTGGAGACAATAAACACTTCATCTCTCTGATCTTATCTACGAGCCTCTTCCTCAATGCACAAATGAGTGATCAGAGATTCCAAAGAGAATTCTTTCATGTCACTGCCCAAAATATGCAAGCATGCTATCAACCATGCTGTCCCCGGGCTAAAATATCACAATTCACTATTTTTGAATTCTTACTCCACTATAAGAACTAATCTTGAATACACCCACCATAATATGACTAACAGTGCTAATTCTCAAAAGGCACACTGTATGGCTACCTGTGCCAATGATATTTGATAAATTTCTTAAGACAACTTATAAAACTATAAGCTAGAATTTATTTCACTTTTGACATATCACTTACGAGTGACCAGTACTCGTCCCTACCCGCACACCTGATTTGACTCGATCATGATCGGGGTCCAATATGGTCGAGTTTCAACGGGTCTAGGTCTGTGTTCAGTTCCAAAATTAGACCCGACCAATATTTAGGGTAAAGTAAGGGCAAACATGTTTTGGCTCGACACATCCCACGGTCACCCATTTATCGTGTTTGTACGTGTGTATATTCAATTGTGTAAAGAGTAATGACATATCTTTGGTCAAAAGTATCTTTTATTCTCTAATTTTTCTATCATATATACATGATTAATAATATATATACATATATCATTTATATGTCAAATTACATACTCATAATAATAAGTGTATTTTGAAGACTTTATCTAAAAAGAGTATGCATTATATTTAATTGAGCCTATGGTCGAGTTTGGATTCAAAGGTTGACTTGATCGACATTTGGAATCAGGTTAGCTTTGGGTCTAGAGTCGAATTCATATTCATAAAATAATCCGACCAATATTTATGATCAGGTAAGGGACAAACCTTGTTCGGCCCATAATTACTTATACATATCTGCCTAGCTTATTAACACTAATTCTTACAAACATTAACAATCTTTCCCAAACAATTAGGGCTGACAATGAACCGAACCAACTCGGTATTCGTTCGAAATTCGATTCATTATTTAGCTCGATAAACTTGGTTCACGAACCAAATGAGCCAAACTTGAGTTGGAAATTGAGCTAGTTAAATTAACAAACCAAACTCGAGTTGGATACAGTTCGACTCGTTAGGTTCATGAGCTAACTCGATATATATATATATATATAAAAACTAATTTTTATGTTTATTATGACTCATACATTATTTTTTATATTTATTGTTATTATATATATATGGTTATATTTATATGTATAAAAAAATTTGCAGTATTTTTAAAAAAAAATTAATTAACTATTTAAGTTGTCCAAATGAACCAATTGAACTGAGCCGAACAGTTCGTAAACTTTAATCGAACCGAACTCGAGCTAAAAAAATAACTCGTATGAACTCGAGTCAAGTTTCGAGCTGAACCAATCCTTATCGAGCTGAACTCTGGTTTAACTCAGTTCGGTTCGTTTTGTTTCTACAAACAACTAATTCGAGTAATCTTTAGTTAAATGTGAGTTGAACAAGAGCGACACATTTAGTGAATTATTCAGGAACGCAAATTCATGTCAAATAGCAATTGATGGTTTATTATTGTGACAAGTCTGCAGAAGCACATCCACCCATTCCCCCATTCATTAAAGTTACCAGGTGAAAATAAGTTCTATTGGGGAAGATTTTGTTTCGAATAGGTAGAGTTTGTCTTAAATGGACTTAGCTTTACCTTAAATAACCTAGTTTTTATCTACATATTCTAAGAATAAGTTTAAAAATCTTATTTCATATCTTAGTCATCAATTCTAAGGAAATCAAATGGTTTAGATCTACGTCCTATTTCAAACAACTTGATTTCCCTAGAATTAATGACTAAAATGTGGAGTAAATTTGTAAACTTACTCTTGGAAGTGTTCAATATTTTTTATTTAAGGTTTAGATGTGGTGTGTTTAAAACGTGACTCATAAGTATGTTATGTCATAAGACCTTTAAATATGCAAAAAAAACGTTTTTTGGTACTACTAAGAGTATACTTTCACCTTTTTGGGTAAGGAGCTAATTTTCTTCAGGTTCACGACTACCCTTCCTAAGTCTCAACTAGTGTTGCTCTCAGAAATCGAACATTTGACATTTCGGTCATCATAAGAATATCTAATAGGACATTACAACACAATATATCGACACCTTGTTATTAAAAAAACCTTTAAATAAACGAAAGACATATCTTTAAATAGACTAATATATATGTTTTTAAAAAGGTCAATTAAATTATATAAGTTTATATATGATATATTAAAATCTCTTATATAATAATTTTAGTTATATTAAAATAATACAAATATATATTACGATTAAATAGGATGACGAGTTAGGTTTAATAGAATTTTTTGCGAAGATTTAAATCCTTACTTTTCACAAAATCTTATTCTTGCTACTTATGAGAAAAAAGGTTGATGTAATCTATTAAGTAATAGGCATGTGAAAGTAATCTTCTTTCTATAATAGACAAAGTTGTTAGCTAAACTACTAATACGAGTCATCTTTTAATGTGAGCAAGACATTTCATTATTTTCATGGTTCAAATATTATAATCTAAATTTTCTTTACTAAAAGTTTTCTTCTCTATACTAATTTAATAAATTTTTACCTAATAATAAGTAATATATCTATTTAATTTCTCATTTATCATAGTAGCATATTTAGATATTTAATAAAATATTATTAAATTAATATAGAGGTATAAAAAACGTTTAGTATAAAACAGATGGATTTCAAATAGTAAGCAATTGATAATTCAATATTCAGAAAAGTAAGAAGCTAAAAGTAAAGGAAAAATCAAAGCCGATTACTTCACCTCCTCCTCAGCAGCTCTCCTTAACGGATTGCGTGAACAATTTTAGCTTAAAGTCTTAAACCTGTCACCTTTTTAACGTGAACCTGTCTTTTCAATTTCCATCATTCAGATAGTTCTAGTGATGGTTGAAAATTCAACATTTAGAAGAAGCCAAACAAATCAAATGACAAATTAGGAATCTAGGTTTGAAAATTCTGAGCAGACAAAAAATAACAACAAAAGAGTGTCAGCAGTCATCAAGAAGATGATTTAAGTAAGACTTTAATTAACGTTTTCCATATTGGTTTTGAAAACCAGTGATATTAATAATGTACTGATATAATATCCTTCCAGTAAGTCATATAATTGTTCAACTATTAGTTCAGTTATTAAATCAAATATTGTTTAAGTTATATATATATATATATATATTACCTATATATCTATATATAGAGAGTTAAATCATGAGGTAATATTATAATTGTGTAATTTTTACTTTTCTTATCTTTAACATTTTTTAATACATTAAAACCATATAATCTTAAATAATAATCATTAGCATATTTTACCTTAAATTGAAGATTATAAAATAATAACATAACGTGTTTCCAATACAAAAAATTATATTTCTTTAAAATAATATATATACAAATTGAATACTTAATAAAAATACATAATATTATAAAATAAAAATGAAGATATGTACTCAACATCCTACTTATTTATAGGAGAAAACTCAAGTGTTAACTTACAAAACAAAACATGTAGTCGTATATACCAAGTAATGAAGAAAAAATTCAATTGTCTGTTTAAAACCCCATTGAGGATTTTATACAACAATTATTGTGTAGTTCTATGGCGCGACTTCAATTCTTTATGATTATGAATATTATTAATTCTAACACATAACTCAATTATTCAATGTTTGAATAATTATTTCATCATTTGAAAAAATCTTATTTTTTCATATACAAATCAGTTTTGACTAGTATGATTCAATATAATATCCCAATTTTATATGATATTTTTAGTTTTGGTCGGTTTAATTAGATAATTAATATAATTGTCATACTACACTTGTATAAGGACTAATTCACCCATTTTTCGATTAAATCGATTGAAATTATCCAATTTTTATAATTGTGTTCAAAACTTTAAAATCATTAATATTTATACAATTATGAGTATTTGTGATTGATACGGCTACAATTGTGAACATGATACATTTTAGACCATTTGCAAAACCTTGACATATTAGTATGGACCATCTAATGCTCAAATTTAAGAAAATGGAGAAAATCTAAAGACAAACCCAACTCAAGCCCCCATTTCTCTAGAACAAGATTGTTTGTCCCAAAATTATTATGATCCATTATTCATAGTAAGTCAATATCTTCTGAACAATATAAAAATATTAATTGTGTTTTAAATTTTTTTCCTAATTAAGTAGTACTTTTCAAATATGACAGGAATTGGGATACTAACAAGTGATTTTTGTCCTATTTATACATGACACAAATTTGTTGTTGTTGGTATGCACATAAAAGATAAAATGACCTCCTTCTTCTATTATCCCTTAATCTCTATTCTCTTCCTCATCACACTCAAATTCTTGTTCCCAACAAGAAAACTCAAAAACCTTCCACCTGGTCCACCATCTCTTCCTATAATAGGCACCCTCCACCTTCTTAAACACCCTCTCCACCGTACCCTCCACCGTCTCTCACAAAAACATGGCCAAATCTTTTCCCTCTGGTTCGGTTCACGCTTCGTGGTTGTTGTTTCATCACCGACCACCGTTCAAGAATGTTTCACAAAAAACGATATCATACTAGCTAACCGGCCGCCACTTCTCGCCGGAAAGCACATCGGTTATAACTTCACCGCCGTGACGGTGGCCCCCTATGGTGATCACTGGCGCAACGTGCGGAGGATTATGGCTGTTGAAGTCCTTTCGACGCAACGGCTTAACAGTTTCTTGGAAATGAGGAAGGATGAGGTCGTGAAACTTGTTCAGAATCTGGCGCGTGAGTCGCGTGAGGAGTTTGCTAAGGTGGAAATGAAGTCAAGGCTTTCGGAGATGACGTTTAACACTATCATGAGAATGATCTCCGGAAAAAGGTAACATATAGAAATTAACTAGAGAAATGCAACAATAAAAATTTAATTTTCCACATGAATTAAACGAAGCATTATATAACAAACAACAAACAAATGTTTAAGGGAAAAAACATATCACTTGTTGTCTCAAATGTTATCCAATTCAATAAGATTATTATGGTTACTAAAAAATTGAATAGTGAGAAACATAATTAAATATGTGTGCTATTTCTTATTAGATATCAAAATTTGATTGGACAAAGATGATTGATGATATATTTTTAGGATAGGTAATCTAACTACATTTAACCTTATGGTTGAATTTTGATGGACTCATGAATTTATTAATCACATTTAAATATCTTGGAGTATTTTATTTCTCCTAGAAGAACTTCTAAACTCAAACTCATAATATCATAGATTTATAGTAATTGGTTACATTGATAATTTCTTAATCTATAAAAAATCTTTACTAATAAGACATTGGTTGAGTGGTATAAAACTTCGTTAAACCTTAAGATGACCAAAAGCCTAAAGATTTGATTCCTAAGTGATACTTATTACAAGTAACAACCACACAACCCGAAATAAATTAGTTTTTTTGAGTTGGTATTACCAAAAAAAAACTATACAAATATTTCTGTCCAAATTTAATTATTTATACAGGGAAAAAGGTTTATCCGATATCTATTTTTGGCAATTTTGGGAGAACTTTAATATTTGTAACCCAAAGTGCAAATTGTTTTGGTTGTATGTTGAAAAGTTGAACCAAAATTATCAATGTAAACAATAATATTCGTATCATTTCCTTTACAATACACACAATAGGCTCCCTTTTTAGACAAATAGCCGGAAAATTTGAGAAACTGGTTGAAACCTAAAATTCAGGATTTGAAAGTTTATGATTGATACAATTATTGATTGAATTAGAAATATTTGATAAAATTAATTAATCAATTAATAGTGTGAAAAAATCACTTAAAACTCAGTTGTCAAAAACTATTTTAATTGTCTTATCAAACTAGAATTTATAACTAACAATTGTCTTTAATTCTCTCTCAAGCTATTACTTAATTTGTTTTCCAAATAAGCTGGTTAACCTATCGTGGAAGTTTGCAAGATACAAACAACAAATAAATAAAATAATTCTATAAAATAATGATAAGAAATAGAACTATCCTCTTGAGTAATGGAGAAGAATCCTATAAAAGGGTGGTCCAAGGAGAGAAATGTTAGATATATACAATGTGACAATAATGAGAAAGATTTTAAGATTTGAACTAGTTAACTAATTGAGAATCAACTTTACCATTTCCTACAAACATACCCTCTTCAAAGAATGATATAATCTTATATTATTTTAAATTCATTACACATAAATATGTGACAATAGATATTATGGAGAGGATTGTGATGTGACCGATGTGGAGGAAGCCAAGCAATTCAGAGATATCATAAAAGAGCTTATATCAGTAGGAGGGTCAAGCAATCCTGGAGAGTTTGTGAGTATTCTTAGATGGTTTGATTTTGATAATTTGGAGAAGAGGGTAAAGAGTATTGCTAGTAGAATGGACTCATTCTTGCAAGGACTCATTGATGAATATCGCAGTAAGAAACAGAGTTCCAATACCATGATAGATCATCTCTTACAGCAACAACAATTTCAACCTGAGTATTATACAGATCATATCATTAAAGGGATTATTCTGGTAATTAACTGTTGCCATATACTCTTTGCTACATCTCTATATTTGAATTGTTATTATATGATTGTTCTAAGTTATATTTATTATGCTGAATTAAGTGAACATAGTTTTCTTATAACATGAACCGTTAGAATAATAAATTTGGGTCTTACAATCGATCATAAATGATTATGATTAAAAGTTAGTTAATGCTCATATGATAGTCGTGTGCATGTAACTTTTAATCTTAACAGTTCAAATAAGATCCAATGTTTCATATTAATTGTTCTAATTTCTCACAATAACACATTGTTCCACTTAAGTTACTCTCATATGCTATATATATATATACATGGTTTTAAATGAGTCTTTGATGGTTACAAAGCCAATATGGTGAAGTTTTGGAAGTCGGTGAAATAGTATCACGACCACATTTGTTAGTAATTGTCCAAAACTTCCAAGTTTTTGAGCTTTTCGAAAAGCCGATCACAACTGATATTTAAAACCTTATATATATATTATATGTTTTTTATAGACAAATGTTATTATGTTAATATTTGTAGTAGGCGAGACTTGAACCATTAACCTCATTATCACTCAATTCCTTATACCCTCCGTCCTAACCACCTCGTCAACCTTATAACTCCCTTCTATATGTCATACATGTGTGTCTTTAATTGGTTTTGCAACTCAATCATGGAGTTAGTGACTGGATGAAGTCAATTATCGGCCTGGGTTTAATAACATTGTTCGACATTATAGGTTATGCTCCTTGGAGGAACAGAGACATCATCAACAACTTTAGAATGGGTAATGTCTACTTTACTAAACCATCTAGAAGTGTTGAAGAAAGCAAGAGATGAAATAGACACTCTCATAGGACAAGACCGCTTAATAAACGAGTCAGACATTTCAAAACTTCCTTACCTTCAAAACGTCATCAATGAGACATTTCGGTTGCATCCTGCTTTCCCATTATTAGCACCCCATTTTTCTTCAGAAGATTGCACTATAGAAGGATATAATGTCCCAAAGGGCACTATTTTGTTGGTTAATGCATGGGCCATTCATAGAGATCCACAACTATGGAGTGACCCAACACAATTTAAGCCCGAGAGATTTGAGAAAGATGGGGAAGCAGATAAGTTAATTCCATTTGGATTGGGAAGAAGGGCTTGTCCTGGCTCAAACTTGGGGCAACGTACAGTTGGGTTAACTTTGGGTTTATTGATACAATGTTTTGAGTGGAAAAGAACAAGTGAAGAAGAAATTGATATGACTGAAGGCAAAGGAGCAACTACACCAAAAGTAATTCCCTTAGAAGCCATGTGTAAAGCACGCCCAATAATTATCAACAATGTTTTTTGAGATATGGTGAAGACATTTTAATGAAATAATAATTATCTTATTGAACAGTGTTCAAACATAATATGTATTCAAACACAATATTTGTGTTTGAATAAGCATAGTAGTTTAGTTTCGTGAGTTTATTATGTGGTTGATTTACTTGTAGTGTAAAGTTCAAATGTAATAATACTAAGTTTCGAAATAAAGAATGTGATTAATATTATTTGTACTGCTAAATTTGTCAATTTGAAATAGTTTTCCAAAATTATACATTCATTTTCTCTTTTCACCCAATTAACTATTATTTTTCTTTAAACAACTACTATAAGAATATCTTAACAACAATATAGATGAAGCTTCCAAAATGTTCTCAAAACTAAAACCTCAAAATAGTGGAGGTTAATATTTATAAGATCATTTAATTTCAAAAATAGTCAGTTACTAAAAAAACCCTCAGAATTGTGTTATATAAGGAGAGAAGAAAATAACTTGTAGCTTGAGTTAGAGTCAAACTCCTCTCCATTAGGTTTTTTAAGTGTATTTTTAAAGGATAAAAATATAATATTAGTATAAATTAAAAGAATAAAAATGTTATTATTTTTTAGTTTTTTATGTATTTTCATCTAACTGTTATCTTCATTATTGGAGAGAAATCTGATTCCTTGAGTCCGACATTAAATGTTCAAATTAAAACTTAATGTAAGGACATTTGAATTCCTATGAGAAAAATAAAACTCACAGATATCCCGTATGTGCAACATCACCGGATTTTCCTGTTTTTGTGTGAAATCCTTTGTGTTGTAATTGCATTTAATTTGCTTATTTATTAAAGTTGGAAGTGTTAAAACGGATAATTTCCTTTTCGGTCAAATAATGAAACTTGTGTAATCATTGATTTCATAGTTTTAATCCTCGGTTTTCTAATCCTAATTATAACAGTTGGTCCAGGGACAGATTAAGTGTGAGAGTCAATTTGCAAGCTGAGTTATAAAAGAAAAATGAAAATAAAATATATTGAACTTTTCATTAATGTAATTCACGGCTTGAAGCCTTCATATTTCTCTTCTCTTTCCAAACTCAAGTAGCAAATGTTAATAGTTGAACCCAAAAAAAGAACAATACTTGAACAACATAATTGATGCTCAAGTCAATTATATATCTTTATGATTCATGGCTTCGGTTGCTAAATACTGACGAAGACTGAAATGTTATGTTGTAATCTCAACAAATAGAGCACCGACTCTAGATATTGCTATGCTTCAGTGAAGGCCTTTTTATGAAGTCTTAAAGCCTAGGGAACATGACGCAAATTGAAGCTCTAATGCATGTTTTGCTCTGAACAGCGTCGCTATCCTATCAATATGATTTATAAACATATAAAGCAGTTGTTTTGTATAAAATGTTATTTTGTTAGAAAAAATTGGTACTTACATTACTGATTTATTCCTACCCACAGGTCCAAATACATTGGATCGGGTACAAGTGGTCCAAAAGGTTAACAGGTAGACCAATATATGAAAATCATAGTACAAGATGGATATAATATCCTCACCAACCCATCAAAGTTTAATAAGGTTTAGACTTTATTTAGTTGAGAGAAGAAAGAAAGATGTGAGAGAGATTATAAAGAGAGTGAAAGAGATAAGAAAAATAAGAGAAAAATGGTAGATTTTAATATTATTTGGTAGGAGTGATATGAAAAAGAAAGAGAAGAGAAATATATATATTTTCTCATTCTCTCTTGTTTGGTCGGATGTAAAGTAAGAGGAAAGAAAAATATTGTATTTGAAAAGACAAATATACCTTTAAACAAAAACAAAGGAAACATATTATTAAATGAGATTTTATAAGGTCATAATTGTCAATTCATGTGTAAAACTCTGTCTCCAATAGCTTTTTCTAAAGAATTTTATGTGGGTCCCACCTATTTTTTCCCTCTCCATTCTTTCTCTCTTCTCAACCAAATAAGAGAAAAGCCTACTTTCTCCACAAGTTCTCTCCACTCAACTTCTTTCTTCTCTATTTCTCCACAACCAAATGAAGGCTTATGATGCGGTTTATAGGTTAACTTACATGGGAAGACTCCCTATAGGGTATCTAAGGGCTGCCATATAATCAAATATAGGCATGCTAGACTTATTAGCAGGAACGAAAAATAGCCTTCATCATGATGTCATTGGACATTCCTTCAATGTAAGGTAAGCATATCACATTCAATATAAATAGAGGTCATTTATAGAGGAAGTATCACACCCCCTCTCCCTTACTCTCTCTTTCTTATATACTTGCACTCTATAAATACGTACTTGAATATCAAAATTCATTTTTATGTACCCACCCACAATAGTCTAAGGCCACTCTAATGCCTAATTCAATACTATTCTATACTATTGTAGCACACAAAGGTTTTTCCTCTATACATTTCAACCCATCGATATTACTATTGAAGTTTCACATTAGACAAAGAGAGTTAAATTGTATGTTAGCTATTTCCAAAAAAATACTTTAGCAAAGATATTTTCTTTATGCAATCAATATTGAAAAAATTATGTGGATAGTGTAGTCAAACTATACTATCACACATTTGGTATATGTTTCAAAATATTTATGGGACTAGTGTAGTTTTCACAGAATTCGTGGATGTGGTCCACGTCTTTGGGGAGTCGTGAACCAGCAATGCGACTCCACTATCATCTCGTGCACCAGAGACATGAGATTGTTACATACTCTATCTTCTCCATGGAAGTTGTGTATGACATGCACGACTTCCATTATCGTGTACGAGAAACACGAGTTTGGATGAGACATGGTGAATTTAAAATTTTCCTTTTGACATGGATAATTTAGGTTATTTATTGATTTAGGAGTTAGTTTTAGTGAGTTTAGTATGAATTTTTGAATTTAGTTATGATTTATGATTTTTGATGTATAAAAATAATAGATTTAAATTTAAATAGTATGAGTAAAATGAAATTGTTAATTTTACTAAAGTGTTAGTTTTAGGGAGTTTAGTTAGAGTTTTTGATTTTATTTAAAATTTATTATTTTAGTTGTTGAAAAATAAAATGCATAAATTAAAATAATAAGGCAAAATTATGGAAATGAAATTGATAATTTTAGTATGAATTGGAAAATGAGTACATTATAAAAATAACAAAACGAAAATAGAATTTCCTAATGACGTCTATGAGATGATGTTCCATATCCAGGTGCCTTCCTCCTTCGAGGTGGTTGGACTCTTAGTTGTTGTTGTAGTTGATGTTGTCTTGCTTGTCCACTTGCACCTCTAACCAATTGTGGCTCCTCCTCATCTTCGTCATCATCTTCGACATCATCTTCAACTTATGAAGGCATTGTCGGCTGATAATACTGTTGAGAGTTGAATGCCGACAATTAAGTATTTGAAGTTGTGCCAAACATTGATGACATTCCTTGAAATTGTGAAGAAGATGCAAAATGAGAGAAGGAGTAGTCACCCATTGCTCCAAAATCATCAAACCCGAAGGGTTGTTGTTGTTGAGGAGCAAGAGTTTGAGTGTATGTCTGTGGATAAGTATCCGTCTGAGTTTGACTCTTATAACGCTGCGAGAACTCATGTGCAACATACATATCAAACTTTTGTGTAGGAGGAGCTTGGTAAGTAGTGGAGGATAAGGCAATTGGAAATAGTTGAGCAAATGCTTCCATCATCTCATTATAGTGTAGGTAGATGTCATTCAATGTTTGCATGGGATTTGGAAATACGTTTGTAGAGCACACCGATCCCGAATCATTCTAATGAAATTGTACTGAAAAAAAGCTGGAAAAAAAATTAGAATAATGAATATTAATTTAAAATTTAATATAAATTACAAATAGAAAAATTAAATTCTTATCGATCTAGCTGAATATGTTTCGTCCGGAGAGATGTATTTCCTAGTCCTTTGTAAGTACCATGACATATAATGTGAGTAATGATACAAAGGCTGGTCATCAGGAAAACTATTTACCACATAGTTTTCCCGATTATTCCATATCTGAATCCACTAATCATGCTTCTATCCATCTTGTGTTATTTCTCCAGGTTGATTGGATCTTGTTGGATGAGTTATTGCAGAACAAATTGCCTCATAACCCGATCAGTAGTATTTAATGACCTACTTTGAACTCGTGGATGTAGACAACGAGTTCCATTAATTATGTGTCAATCTCGTGGATGAGGTCCATGACTTTCACCTTGGTAAACATAGAATCAAAATTTTGGGGTGGGAATTGAAGGGTTTGTATTTAATGCGTTTAATTAGGGTTTATCATATTTAATTAGGTTTTAAGGAATGTAATTAAGATTTAATGTACCTAATTAGGGTTATGTTATGTAATTAGGGTCAGGGTTTTTAATTAGGGTTAGGTTATATAGGGTTTAGGGTTTATACTTAGGGTTCAAGGTTAGGGTTTAGGGGGAGGGTTCAAGGTTAAGGTTTATGGTGCGGTTTAAATTAGTTAAGGTTAAGGGTTATGTTATGTAGTTAGGGTTTATACTTAATTGTGAAGTATATAGTTACACAACTTACAACTTTGAAGGTAAGATAACTTAAAAATTTGATGTATTACACAACTTAATATATCAGAGAATTTACAAGTTCTAACATTACATAACTTAGGTTTGCCTTGAACTTTGACCGACTTCCCTACTTATGAATGGACATTTCTTCTTATTTTGTCCTTTAGTCCTACAATACCCATATTTTTTAATTTGTTGGGATTGAGAATCATCCATCTTATTGTATATGTGTGTAGTTTTTGGTCTTCTGGTATGGTTCCTACACATAAGCGGATTAGGAATAAAGCTTGGACGTAAATAAGGAGGCCAATATTCTTCATTACCAATGAGTTCAAACTCATGTCCATAAAACTCCAATAAGTTATCAAACCGATAAATTGATGAGATAAATTGCCCATAGTATAAGTTTAATGATGCACATGTAGCAACAACATGAGAGCAAGGTAATCTAAGTGATCAAAACTCTCCACAGTCACACCAATTTTCGATTAGTCTTACTGTGTATATCCTTGAGTGTCGTCTACCATCAGTACCAACAATCTCAACCTCCAAGACTCCTGAATCTTGTGAAAATTACGTACTAGTTGACATGTAGCTTTACGGTTATTTTCATTGATCACCTTAGTCAATTCGGCACAATATATATGATCTGCCCTTATCATGGTAGTTGCTTCATTTCTATGGTGAAGAAATGATGAATTCAACCTATGATATGTTGCTCTAACAAGGGCAGTAATGGGCATGACTCTTGATCCTTTTAGAACAGCGTTAACACATTATGCCAAGTTCTTGGTCATATGGTCGTACCGCCTCCCTTCATCATATGATTGCGTCCATTTTTATTTTGGGATGTTGTCAAACCAAACTGCTGCCCATATATTTTTTTGACGCAATACAACTAGCATTCACTCGCATCCTGGCCGCATCAACTTATATCCTACAACAAGTTTATCAATATTAACATAAATCAAATAAAAAAATATTTATCATAAATCACATAAATTTTAATACATACCCATTTCAATGAATTTTTCTTTCATATAATTATCGCGGAACTCCTTGTTGGAATTGCTAGCAACATGATGGATGCAATATACAAATTATACATATTACACCATTGTGGGAGCTCAGGACGAATTACACCCAACAAACCTGTACCCCTATCTGATATTATACAAATGTTCGGTTGTTGGGTAACATATGTCCGAATATTGTAGAAAAATCACTCCCATGCTTCTTGAGTCTCTCCTTCCATAATGATAAATGCTACTGGAAATACACGTCTATTACCATCTTGTGACCTAGCTATTAGCAATGTTCCAGTATATTTTCCACTGAAAAATGTGCCATCCTGTTGGGTACCAGTGAGGTAAGAATACACCTAGAGGGGGTGAATAAGTGTAGCGGATCACTAATCTCGCTGTTCCGATATTTGCGTAGAATACAAAGCTGCTGCAGTTAATCGATTATCAACATAATTAATCGATTAAAGACAGTTGTGTTAATCGATTATGGCCAGCACATTAATCGATTATATTGATTGTTTATTCTTTAAGAAATAGACTTTTCTTGCTTTGAAAATAGTGATGAATCTTGATCATTACTATCCTATTATTGATTCGTGATTTTATCTTGGTTCGTTTACGGGTCCACTTGCAAATTACATCTGGGCCTCCTGGTTGATCTAGGAGATTTTTCTTCACTATCAGAAAAGTTATTCAATTACAATCACACTTCCAATAATCCTAGCATAAACTTCTTTCTTGAAATCGTTGAGCCACCAAGCTCGGTTTGACCACTATCTACGCCTACTTGGATACCTCACTGTTTGCGCAATTTGGCCCCAACCGAAAATAACGCTCGAATCAAGACTCCCTGCCTTATGAAGACGACCGATTCTCAACTTGTGATGATACCACACAACACGAGAATTATCCTGAAATTACAGAAAATTTGTCGAGTTACTTTGCACACAAGATTATGTGGATATAGACTCTGAATTCGACTCTATAACCCTTGACAAAAGATCTCACAAACAGTCCTGAAAACTAGATGTGAAAATCGTGCAAGGTCTTTCAACTGAATGAAAATGTTTAGCACAATGGAAAATACTCTCTCTTTTATCTCTTGAGAATGCATGTAAGAAAAACTTCTCAAAGAATCAACAAAATAGCTTCGAAAATTAAGCACAATGAATCTTGAGTTTTTCTCTCTTTCTATTCTTTTTCATTGTTAATTGAAAGTGTGAAAAGCTTCTCTTTAAAACTGATTTGTTTTGTTTTAAACTAACATCTTTTGTTCATAACTGACTCAACTGATATTAATCGATTAAATAGCATGTTAATCGATTAATGTGTTTCTTGAAAAAAGTTTTTCAGTTATGGCTTAATCGATTAATAACTTGCTTAATAGATTAATAAGAAGAAATCCTAGGAGGTTAGCTACTATAACTCCATTTAATCGATTATGCCTTTGCTTAATCGATTAACGGATTTCACCAGGACTTAATCGATTATCAAATGAGTTAATCGATTAATATTGTTTAAAAATGGTTTTTCCTAACTATATGGTAAACACCCTATATGATGAGTGATCATGCAACATGATTTTTGAAATGTTTAATTCCTTTATGCACAAAAACATGTATGCTTAATGCAAATGCATGAATCTTACTTATCATATATATGTATGTAGATGTGATGCCTCATCCTATATGATTTTAAGTTTAGACTTTTTTGTGAGACACTTCCATCTTGGGTTTACCTAACCTAAATATAATACTAGGCAATCATCTTAGGACTCTAGAATATAAAAGCAATCCTAAGTTCTATGACGTTGACCTTGAGTTTTTGGTATGTTGTTTGTTGTGATGTCCAAGTCTTCAAGCTCCCATATAACACATTGTCTTCATCAAAACTTAGTAGGTTGGTTATAATGACACCCTTTGACTATTTTGTCATTTCACATCCACTTGAAGGATTGGTTTGCAAAAAACAAATCCTTCAATGCATGGCTTGAAAGCCCAAAATACCTTATCAAGAATTAAAGTATTATGGTCTTCATGGTTAGATGCAGAATATGTTACAATTGTACTTGGTGCATAATATTGGACATGATTCAACCAATGAGGTAACTCCTTGTAAGATCTCTCCCAATCACCATAAATTTGAGACATTACTATTTGTTTAGTAGTCCAAGCCTTCCTATATGTCACAGTATACCCAAAATGAGTGACTACCTCTTTCACTAATGCTTTAGTTGGTATACCAAGATCTTCAGATACTAATTGAATAATACAGTTTATGATAAATATTGAGTTCAATTTCATGTGATCTTGAGAAATATTAGTGGATACACAAGTGTTTCTTCCACTAATTTTTCTAATCTCCCAAATATCACGCTTCACACTTTTCGATGCTTGAATTCTCTATTCACACCCAACACCATAATATTTACATTTTGCAACATATCTATTTGACATAGACTCATCCACATGGTAATCAACAGAATTCCTAATATGAAACTGTTGTACATCATTTATTGTTGCTTCTTTTGATTCAAATTCCATACCAACAAACATATCATTATCAATATTATTACTTATGTTACTACTTCTATGTGGAACATCTTATCTAGACTGATAGTCAATGTTAACGAAAAAAGATGAAGGAATAGTATATGTTATGCTAATCGGTTTACTAGTGGCAATCTGAGCATCCTCATCATCATCACTACTTAGGTCAATGTCTTCCTCATCACTAAAATCACTAACATTATCTCTAATAATGACCACCTAAACATAGAGTAACATTAAATAAAAATTAATACAAGTAATTGAAATTAAAAACAAAACAATATTTTTTCTTAACTTGTAGAATGACACTTCTTCAATTATGAATTATTCTTCTTAGATGATAATAAATTACTCTGCAATTTTTTCTTAATTTTCTTCCATCGATGTGATTTGAGCTAGGGGTAGAGGGTGTATATATGTTGTTCGGATCTTGTGCACCATATACACGACTTGGATCTCGTGTCGTACGTCCATGACATTTACATGGAACTCGTGTTCACCGTACACGACTTCCATTATGTCTGACACGGTGTAGAAATCTTGTGCCTCTAGTGCACGAGATGATAGTGGAGTTGCATTGTTGGTCCATGACTCCCCCAAAGTCGTGAACTTCATCCACGAGTTCTTTGAAAACTACACTAGTCCTGTAAATAATTTGAAACATATACAAACGTGTGATAATGTAGTTTGACTACACTATCCACATAAATTTTCCAATCAATATTAGAAGATGGTGGGCATTCCAAGGATATAATTGTGTTTCGTTTGCAAAAAAATATTAGAGATGTTAAAAATGTTTTGTAAATTTAACTTCTTTCAATCTCAAACCTCACAGTTAATAATAAATAACTATCAAAGAGTTAGGAGAAAGAAAATAAAACAAATATTTATACTAGTTTACTCAACCTGAGCTACGTCTGACATTCCAACTCCTCACTGAAGGGTCTCATTATTTCAATAGTGATTGAAAGGTAATCCATTATTTGACGAATAATACAAGTATTCTCATGCCTCCAGGTCTGTTCAGTATTCTCCACTACCTAACCTCTCCGTACAAGTTGTCAAGTATTCTTTCTAACAAAGCTATCCATACTCACTAAGTATTCTAACCTCCCCATGTATCCAACCTAAAAAAGTAGATTTTTTGGCATGATCTAAATCTGATTACACTATAAGGATATTGAATTCCTAGATCTAGAATGGAGAGTAATAAAGCTCGTTAAATCTACACAAATACATAATCAAAAGTTGTTAAGATCTTTGGCTTCTTCCTTTTCTATATTTATAATATTTGATTAGGGCTTGTTAAACTAAGTTATCTTTTCATTTATATTTATTCCTTACATGAGTTCAATGCAATTATTCTATATAGAGAGAATGTTGGACAAAGACGAATATGATTGTCCTTCATTATATCTCACCAAGTTGCTCTAGTTGAAGTCTTCAATATTTATAGTATAGAGTTAATTACACTGACATCTCCTGAGTTTTAGTGAAATTATATAAATTATCCTCACTTTTTTACAGCTACACAAACCTCTCATAGTTTTTATACTTTCATTACACTGACCACCCCTGCGTGAAAAATAAGTGTAATCTTTTAAACAAAAAATGTTATAAATGCAATTAAGTTAAACAAAACATGATATATTGTGAGGAAAAATCCAAATAATATACAAATTAATCTATCTTTATTATTTTTGGTTACAAAATGCATCAACAATTCTAAAAAGATATTGTTTAAATTGCTCTTATACTATATCGTAACGAACCAAAAATAATAAAGAGGTATCAACTCATATATTATTTGGACTTGTCTCCACAATATATCATGTTTTGTTTAACTTAATTTCATTTATCAAATTTTTTGTTCACAAAATTAGACTTATTTCTCATGCAGTGCTGATCAGTGTAATGAAAATATAAAAATGAGGGGGTTTGTGTATGCATAGAAAAGTGAGAGGTGGTTTGTGTAATTTCACTAAAACTCAGGAGTGTCAGTATAATTTACTCTATAGTATAGGTTCTACTTCAGATGTCTTGAGCTTAAACGATCTTATTTAAACAATTTTTTTGGGTATGATTTGCTGGACCTAATGAATATGCTCTAACAAGATTTTTTTGAGAGATAACATTTAATGTAATAATTTATTTCCAAAGTGCCTTGATAGACAACTGAAGGTTATTATGGGTGTTCCTCATACCCACTCCAGAAATAATGGTTTTATTAGTGTTAAAATATGTATAGAGTGTAACAATGATGCAAAAATGTTTATAAAAATATCTGAAAAGACTGTGATGACTTTCAAAATTTCCCCCTTCAAAAGTAAAAAGGTAATACACGTGTATCCACACTGCGACCGATCCTTATTGTATGAACACTTGATCCATTGAACAAAATGAGTCAATACAAATGAATAGTCTAATATATTATAATACTTCTAACAAAATGACAAAACCAATAAAGATCGAAGAATAACATGTTTTGTTCTTTTGCTTTTGTATCAATATGCACATGCTCTCATTTATTGAACCTCATCAGTTGAAGATGGCAACCTTTATGTTGAACTTAAAACATCTAAGCAAGGTTGTTCAAGTTCCATATAATGTTCTTGAGCAGTAGGTGTTTCATTGGTTTGTTAATCTTGATCAAGCATTATTTCTTTACCTTGAAGTCCTTCTACAATAAATTCCCTTTATAAAAAAGTTCCTCATCTTGCCAGAAACACTTTATGGTCAGAAGGGTGGTAGAAATAATATCTCATTGTTTCCTTAGGATACTCAATGAATCTACATTTGTCAGACTTTGCTTCAAGTTTATTCGTTTGTAATCTCTTAACATAGGCTGGGAATCCCCAAACTTTAATGTGCTTAAGGCTTTGTTTACGCCCTTTCCATATCTCATATGTTGTTCTAAAGACGGATTTTGTGGGAACTTTATTTAATAAATAATTTACCACTCCAAAGCATATCCCCATAAGCTTATTGGATGATAAGTGAACCCCATCATGGATCTTACCATATCTAATAAGGTTCAATTCCTTCTTTCAGATACACCATTATGTTGTGGCGTACATAGAGGTGTCCATTATGAGAGAATTCCATTGTCTTTCAAACAACCAAGAAAATCGACATTAAGATATTCTCGTCCTCCATCAGATCTTAGCACCTTGATATTTTTACCAGTTTGCTTTTTTACTTCACTTTGAATAACCATAACACAAAACATCGTTAGTGAATGCGACAAAATAAGAATATCCTCCTCTAGCTTGAATTCTCATGGGCCCACAAACATTTGCATGAATTAGTCCCAATAATTCAGAGTCTCTTTCTCTTTTTTCAATAAATAGAGATTTGGTCATTTTGCGTTTGAGACAAGATTCTCAAGTCATGTATGATTCATAATCATAATTATCAAGGTAACATTCCTTGTGCAACTTTCTAATTATTTTCTCACCAATATGACCTAGTCTGCAATGCCAAAGATATTGCTTGTTTACTTGATTATCTCTTTCTCTTTTAAGACTAGAAACATGCATAGTCGAGTTAAAACGCACTTGAGGTAAGACATAAATGCCGTGTTGGATATATCAATTCACATAAAATATGTCATTATTATAAATCGAGCAAACACCTTTATTAAAAACAAAACGATAACCATGAGTATCCAACATAGAAATTGAAATAATGTTCAAAACAAAATTAGGAACATAGTAACAATTTTCCAAGACTTGTATATTGTTAGTCAGCATTATTAAGGAGACTATTTCTATAGCCTTGGTTGCAACTTGTAACACTTGCTCCATTTTCCACTTGGAGATTGACTCACACAGGCTGCATATATAATAGTACACTAATGTGAACATGTTATTGTTTTAACATTACAGAAGCAACACGCTAGAAATAAAATAGTATTAACAATATAACTAATTATATATATATATATAAGCATACATATATAATTAATTATATATACTTATACATCACACAAATTATATAATAGTAGCACATTCATATAACATGCATATTATATAACAACAACACATTCATATAATACATATTATAGAATTTGTTGAAATAAAGACATTCATATAACACATTATAGAATTTGTTGAAATAAACACATTCATATATGCAGTACACTAATTATATAATAGTATACTAATTGATGCCATAGTGTACCTCCTCATCCAACAATGAGGTTGTTGTTCCATAGAACACTATAGAAAATTTTCTTTTTCTTGCTATTTGTAGATGCAGTATTCTACTAATACATTTGCATGGAAATCTCAAACAATTAAGTAACTTAATTACAATATTTAAAAAAAAAAACTCACAAGTTTCAATAATGCTTAAAGAGCTTCACAAAATTGTAAAGCTTTTCATCAAATATTCTGTGAATTAAAATTCAATGACTATGTGAATTAAAAAATAATTATTCACAGTCTCAATAATTTGTATCAGTTTCCAAAAATCAGTTAGCATCACAACATAAATTAAAACACAAAAACTGGCTCTAATATCAATAGAAGGTTATTATGTGTGGACCTAACATGTACATTGGAAAATAATGGATTTATTTATATTAAAATATGTATACAGTGTAACAATGAGACAAAAATGTTTGTAAAAATATCTCAGACTATGATAGATTTTCAAAAATTTACCCCTTCAAAAGTATGAAAGTCCTACACGTGTATCTACACCAAGATCAATCCTTATTATATCTACACTTGATCCGTGGAATAAAATGAGTCAACGCAAATGAATAATTTAATATATTCTAATATTTCATATAAAATGACAAACCAAAAAAAGATTGAAGAAGAAAACTTTTTCCTCTTTTGCTTTTGTATATATGTATCAATATGCACATGTCAAATTTATAAGTAATAAAGCAAAAACGTCTTCAATCAATTCAGTTGCTAATTTTTAGCAACCACACATCATTACCATTTAATGTGTTATTTGGCTTTTTATTTTTCAAATGTTTAATTTAATCACTGATCCTATCAATTTGTACTAATTTAAACAAATATTTAAAATATATTTATTAAGTCTCACTTAATTATATTACATATGATTGAATAATATTATTTGTATTTTTTGGTGTTAGCAGAAAAATACAATAATATTCGACTTCAAAGAAAATATGCAAATTAAACTATTTAATTTAGTCAATAATATTTTTTCGTCCAATAAAAATCAGAACACTCGTTAGTGTGTGACATCGTAGGTTCATTACTGAACCGATAGTAAATTAACTCATTTATTTACTAATCAACGTTGACATCTAGCAACAATCCTTAACGACCGGATAAAAATGAAGTAATATCTTTTACTTTAGAACCATTAGAAGATTAGTATAATATTTTTTCCATCTTTACAGCTTTATGTTAACTCTAGAATATGATATAATTTTTAAATTCTAATAAGTTAACTGAGTGAATGACTTAAGAAACTTATTTCTTCATTCTTTTAATTCCCCTTGGCCAATGTCTTTATTTCTATAGAGCACAAACTCATTACCATGAGTTGATGGATTCTTTCTTAATTAATCATTATCCTACAAGGATTTAATTATACTCAATAATCATTCAACTAACATCATAAGGCATTGGGTGTCCGATATCAAAAATTAATAAATATCTTGTTAAGTACTATGATAATCTCAAGTCTAAGGAAAAAATATATTTATTCATAAGAATATCCTATTGACAATTCAAATATAATATATTAACCTTTAGGAATTCTCATTTGAGTCATTTCAGTGATCATATCTCTATATGCACCATTTATATATGTAATTTAATAAATAAAATCTATTCATCTTTATCAAATAAAGACCATTACACATATATTGATCTATCTGGATTAATGATTCATAAACTCAATAATCCTATTGTCAAGAACAATTTAGATTAAAATTATAAAAGATTTATTTCTCATTATTATAATCTCTATACTAATTATAAGTCTCTAATTTTAATCAATGACCTATCATATTAATTATTTTGATAGACAATGAATATAAGAACGAGATAATAATAAATATAACTGTATTATTACAAAGATGAGAGATTTGTTCTTGAGCATATGTTATACCCTAACAACTACAATTTTCTTTCATCCCGATTGAAGAATTATCCTTAATAAGAGATGTTTGAGCCTTAACTGCTTTGATCACAACCTTAACTACAATTTTTTTGCTATGCTTCTCGAAAATATTTCTTTTAATAAAAAAATTTCCACAAACAATAATATATCACACACTTAAAAACTATTTTCAAGTGTTAAAAACTTAAAATGCAACTAGTTCAATTCCCGACAATTTTTGTAGACAAAGATAGTACAAGATAAGAGATAGAAAATTATACAACAATTTTATCATGGTTCAACTATGTCTAGTCTATTCTCTCATAAGGATTTTCTTCTATTTTCTAAATAGTTACAAGTATTTAACACCCCTTGAGGAAAATATTCTTTCTCTATCAAGTCTCTTCAAGCTCTACCTCTCTCTAAGTATTCTTTTACTATTAAGTCTCTCTAGGTTTTAACACTTAATCAAATATTCATCTATGTTAATCCTCTTTAGGCTATATGATGTGTGCCAAGGATGGACAATCCACAATTTGAATGACAAATCTTGGAACAATCCAATAAGTGAGGGATTAAGCCTTACTAGGTTCAAAATAGTACTTGGAATCATTAAAATCAAGGATCGTAAGGTTCATAGTTGATCCTAGAGGATTAAATTGTGTGAATCTGTGAAGAAACAATATGATATAGCCATATGGTTGGACATATTTTCAATTTTCTAGCATTTTTATAAATAATTATAATTTCCCTTTTTGAATAAGTGGTTCTATACATTTCTAAGCTAAAGCTCACATTTTTGTTATGATTTGTATGACATTTTGAGAGGTTTGTCTCTTCTTTGCCCCAAAGGAGTTAGTGAGAGACTAGACATTTATTATTTTCTTAGAACTTGCACTTTCATTAATAGAGTTGTCTTATTATCTAATTCAACTCCAATAAATATACTTCAATTTTGATGAATGAAAACACACTTAATTCTAGCTTAACATATTGCTTAATGCATATTGTGAATAATATTCTCCATGGTACTTACCTAAATCGATTCAGGGACTTATCATTGGGTAATCTCCCTCCATGGCGTCCAATCGTTGGTTTATCAACCATCCTTGGTTGTGGCATAACTCGAGTTCTTCATTTCCATTTCTTACCTGTGTCACGCCCCAATTTCGGCTCTATGACTTTCTTTGTCACTACATTTTTTATAGTAAAAATGTAGGAAACTATTTTGGCCCAATCACAATGGGTCTTGGATTTTGATATCCAGGTGTGAGAGTCTGTTACAGAGTAGGAAACATATTAACACTCTATCCATTCGTTTTAAACGGTATCCTTCACTAAATTATATGACTTATTTTATACTTTAAAATTATTTGATTATTTAATTAATTATTAAAAAAGACAAATTTTATTTATTTTTATTATTGTGATTGACAAGGAAAAACTCTGCTCTTACATATCTCTATGCAAATATTAAATCAATCTTATGTAGTTCTCAGTATAAAATAATTTGTTGATTGAGTTAATTTATTATTAAATATAATGTTAAATCTTAACTAATACTCGTATTAATACGAGTGAAGTACAACCCATGTGTCCGATACTGTGTCTCATATTAGGGATTAGTTAGGATTCTACATCTTTATTTAAAAGATAATAAAAACATTATAGCATTATCTATAAATTTTAAGAAAGTGGAGTGCAGCCCTGTTGTCCATCAGTGCATCGTACCTTATATAGATGTCACTTTGATTAATTTATTTTTTAATAATCTTTATTCTAGTATTCTTGTTGTTTAAGATAAATTGAAAATAGTGAAAAAGTGATAAAAAGAACTACATTGCCCATGCTTTTTATTTTTTGAAACAGATACACTTTATTAACTCCCTGTCATATGATGTTTTAGTAGTGACGTTATTCAAAAATATTTATAATTATGTTTTTATTTCATTAATCTTATTCATTATTCTAGATATCTTATTTTAAACCTAAATCCAAAGAGAATCCATTATTGTATAAAAGACATTTGACTTTGTTTATATAAAGAAAGGACGTGTGCTATTTATTTTGTTAGGCTAACTATTATGAAAGCACATTTGATGTCTCAGTTTTTGTACCATTTTATATACTATCATTGAAAAAATTGTTTAAGTTAAAATTATAATTTTTAAATATTTTTCTGACCAATCATATATTCTGGCACAACAGAGTGAGATAGCAGATGTGAATCCGACTATTATAATTAAAGATTTGCTTTGATAACTATCACAAAAACTCCTTATTTCTTGGTGTTTTATTTTAATACTACTAATGCTATGAAATAATCACTTTATAAATCAATCATGGTTTCCTAAAATAATTGACAAAAAATAGAGAATGAAATGGGATTTCTTACCTATCAACAGTGGTGCAAAAAGCTTGGTGAGAGAGTAATTAATACCCTATGAATTCTGCAGCTAGAATGCATGGAACACAAGATGGCTTTTTGAGGCCTTGCAGAAACCTACGATCTGGGTTGGCGACTGGACAATGTTGGGGAGCAGTTGATGTCGGTCACTAATTGGCTAGACATGGAACTGCACAAGCCGTACTGTAGGCTCCTTTTGTTGATTATTTTGGTGGTGTGGATTGTATTTTTTCTACTTGCGTTTGTTTCTAGTTTTGTGTGTTGAAGACTTTTGGAATATCATCAATATGTTTGGGGTGTAATTTTCTGGTTGAGAGACTTAAAAAAGATTGGGTAAGAGGAGTGGGTTGTGTAGGATATGTGGTAATGAAAAAGGTGTTGTGTGTGACAACTAATTCTATACCTCAATAATTGTGTTATGTCTCTTTTGTTGCTTTTCTTATATGGATGATTTGGTGTTAGATGATTTAGGTTTGTTGTGTATGAGAAATTTTGAAGGGAACAATCTGTTGTCTCACTTTTTGTACCACTTCACATATCTGTTTGGTTGGAAAAAAATTATTTAAGTTAAAATTGTGATTCTTAAATATTCTTAGATATCTACTTTTTAGTATTATTTTTTTGGGTAAGGAACTAATATTTTTTTGGGTTTGTGGCTACCGTTCCCAACAAGTGTCGCTCACAGGAATCGAACCATCGACCTTAGGGATCCAGTAAGACCTTAACCACTAGACCAACGCCTTGTTGGTGGATGCTTAATATCTAAAATTTGAATTTAATAAAAATCATTAATTAAAAATTCAAATTTAAATCATTTTTTTGGAACACTTAAAAATGTCATATTTTGATATAATGTACCGAGAAATATTTATCTTATATTTATTTATTTTTTAAAATGTATTTTATGTTGGACAAAATTGTATGTTCACAATTGCTCATTTTTACTAGTTGCATATTAGATAGGATACAAATTGAGGTTTGAGTGTTATCATGATAAGTAACTACTAAAGAAATGAACGCTAATTTTGTTGAGGTGCAAAAGATTTTTTTCGGTGAGATAGAGAGTGAGGTCTAATGCAGGTTGGTGCATTGCCGAAGCTTGGAAATTATTTTACATCAGGCATGGGGCCTAGAATGATTGACTATGAGGTCGTCAAACACAAGGTCTTCAAGTGTATAATTTGAGGTCGTCAAGCACATATCCCTCAAAATTATAAAAAAACGTCAGGCACAGGACCGTCGAAGGTATAATTTGAGGCCATTAAGCACAGGGTCCTCGAATGTATAATTTGAGGTTTTTAAGCATTTGCCCCTCAAAACTAAAACAATGCGAGGCATAGGGCCTGGAAAGATTGACTTTAAGGTCATCAAACACAAAGTTCTCGAATGTATAATTTGATGTCGTTAAACACATGGCCCTCAAAATTATAAAAAACGCCAGACACGAGGCTTGGAAAGATTGACTTTTAGGTCGTCAAGCATAGGGTTGTTGAAAGCCGGTTTCTCGGTGTTTTGTTGGGAGTTTTCTCCTCTCAACAAATCGTCCTGACAGCAGTGTCAATTTGTTGAGAGGTTAATACTCTCATTTTCGTTATGTTCTTTTTGTTTGATTAAGTAAGAGAACTCGATTTTATTCTTTGTTTCGCCATCTCGGCTTTGTTGAAATAAATTTCAACGCCGGTATAATGGTTTCAAGAATATTCCAGTTACAACTTACTTTCTTAATAATCATGTGAATAAGTCATTCCTTCTTTGCCCCATCTCGACTTTGTTAGAATAAATTCTAAAGCCGGTATAACGGTATCGAAGCAATTACCTATTACATAATTATTAAGTACCTTTGAATACCATATCGGTTTTGTGGAATAAATTCCAACACCGGTTTAATGGTATTCTAATATATAAAAGTGATGAATAGTTAGTTGTTAGAAACCAATAAATAAATAAAGAACAAAAGAATAATAAATTTAAGTGACCTTTATTTATTTACTCCCTTTCGGGTTCATTTTATTAACAAATCAAACTTCTTCCTTAAGGAAGGTTGATGTTCAAGAATAAATAAATTGTAGAAAGTAAATAACAATAAATAAAAGTTAGTAAGTTAGTTAATCACTTTTGTATATCAAAAGGTGTTTTCAACAAATAAATTTATTGATAACACTTTACTATTTTACAATTTACACCTCTTTCAAGATTCAATTGTAGTATAGTATAGGGTTATGTCGAACCACAAGGAATTGCCTAATAAAATAGATCATGCAAACATGTGAAAGCACAAATAATGGTTTAAACATATTTTGGTGATTTTTCGGTTTGATTTGCACATAAATAAATCAACAAGAAAAATAAACTAAGTATTCACAAATTCTTGAGGAGACAAAATCTTTTTGAATAAGGAAAATAAATTTCTCAACTTCTTGTGAGTTTGAACTACTTAGACAAGTTCTTATGTTTTACTTTGGTTAACCCCAAACACCAAGGTCTGAAATCCTCCTTTTAGTGTATATCCTAAAATG
>NC_032018.1:9059836-9060254 GCF_001865875.1 Lupinus angustifolius
TTAAGTGTTTGAGACAAGTAATTTTATGACTTGATATCATTTTTTAGGTGATCAATCTAAAAAGAGCATTAAGTACTTCTCAAACAAATAATATTAACCAAAGCACCAACTTGAATGATTAAAATCCAAACTTTTGTAAATTAAGAAGTAGAAATTACATAACCTTGTTCAAAAGAAAATGTTTAGGAGCATGAGCTATCCATCCAAGGATTGGATGGTTTTGAGTTCCAAATGAGAGTACACAATTGATTTTTGTATCTCATTTGCCTTCTCCTTTTCTCCTCTTGAATTCTAACTAAAAATTACAAAAACTTACTTGAAAATGAAAATTCTAAACTAAGAAACGAAGAAAGAAGTCGAAGATGAGAGAATTCTGGTCTTCAAGTTTTTTTGAGAGGAATTTATGAAGAAATGGTGT
>NC_032018.1:9060354-9109693 GCF_001865875.1 Lupinus angustifolius
ACCGCTGAGCTGCTGAGCTGGACCGCTCAGCAGCTGACCAAACCCTTCAGCATGGGTTTGATCCCTTGACCAAGTAGCTTAGTCACCTCCTTGCGCATGACTCATCAAAGCTAGTTGTGGGCTATGAGACCTAGCTATTGTGAGCTACTTCTGAAAAGCCTATGATGGGCTACTTGAGGTGAGGTCATGGATGACTTCATGGTTTGCTTGATGGTTAAGTCAAGTCTGGTAAGCATCGCCCAACGCACCTGCTTCACGCTGAGCTGCTTGTTCAGCAGCTTCTGACCGTGTTGACTGGGACGTGGCTTGGTGCTTGTTGATCTGGCCAGGAGTCTGGTTCTCCGCTGAGCAGCTTGGTTTGACCGCTGAGCTCTTGTTGAGCAGCTTGGTCTTGTGCCAAGCTCGTGTCTGACCATGTCAAGCATATTTCTGATCGTGCTAGGCCTAGTTTGGTGCTAGGCTGAGCGGCTAAGCAGGTCCGCTCAGCTGCCTGGTTGAGCAGTTTGGTCCAGGTCAGGCAGGTGGCCAGGTCAGGCAAGTGGCCAGGTCAGCTAGCGGGGCTTGTTCCACGCTCACTTGCCTGGTTGAGCACCTTGATTTTCTTGACTTTTGTTGCTTTTTGACCATGAATCTTTTCTCTTCTTTTCTTCATTTTATTTCCTACAAAATACATAAAAAGGCAATACAAACACAAATATACCAAATTGTGATATTTTAATACAAAAAGTATTGTTTTAAGTTGGTTTTTATTGTGATATTTTATACAAAAAGTATTATTTTAAGTTGGTTTTTCTCAATTATGCTTAAGATAAGTGTCATAAAAGTGTATGATTTTTAGGTATGTTTGGCACTTATCAATGGTCCTCCATGGTATAATTTCAGGTCGTGAAGGAAGGGGATGTAGGCACAATTGGTTGAACCCCATTAAAAATTATCTTATCTTCTTTTCTTCTATATATTCCTTACCCTTTATTTGATTGCTTGCGACCAATGCTGCATAATAATCGTTTTCGTTGCACTAACAATTGGTATCAAAGCTAATTAGTAGATGAATTTTAACCAAGACACTAGATTATGGAAAAGGAGGGTGGAGGCATGTTAGGTGGACAAAACCTGTCAAAGGTATTGCATGAGGATAAAGCAAATGAATTGAAGGAGAATGAAACATAGCATGAACGTGGTGAAGACCATAATTGTGTGGATCCAGAACCCCAAAAATCCATGTATTGGTTTGAGATCAAGGTTAAGATAGGAACTCAAGTGCTGAGTTAGAGATAGGTGTTGACAATATCTCTCTAGATGTTGGATATGGAGATTTCATTTGAGATGAGAGGTATAATATCCTTATGGCATGTCCATGATGCCATAGTGTAAGGTATTAATTGTTAGTGGATCCGCAAAAGCACACAGGCGCTAGCTGAATTTGATACAAGGTGTAACATGGCGATTGACTTGGATGTACAACATAACACATGCATTAGTAGAGATGCAGTGTGTGACATAGGTATTGACTTGGATGCAAAGGTGTGGCACGTTCATTGGTTGATATTGACGAAAGGTGTGTGCTATAGTTATACTCCTTAAGATGGAATATTATAGTTCTTTTAAACTATGGTTGTAGGGGAAGACAATAGTGGTAGTAGTTAAGGTTTTCCAATAGTATATAAGTATTAAAGAGGGCAGTTGCTAATGAACTTTGGTGTAGAGGTTCTATAATATCGAAAGACATCCTAGCAATGGAGAATTATGAGGTATGTTTTGTTAGACGATGATACGAGAAAATGCACTATAAGTTTGGATATTTAGGTTCATGGTAACATCAACAAGGATACTCATAAAGACTTATGTTGAAGGGGAGCAAGGTGGAATGAGATATTCACTAAGGTGGAGATTCTTGCATAGATTTCTAACTAGCAAGATATTCATCTATTTCAATCAAGGTGGAGATTATTGGGAATGCTTGAAATATTTTATTATATGAAGTCTCATATTGCTTAGTATTTAAATTGAGGAGAATATCAATGTTATATATTGGATTCAAGTCCCTTGTTATTACTTTCACCACACCAATTATAAACATCAATTAGAAACACTTCATGGACATTTTGACTCATGGATATGCTAGAGCTTATAATTATTATTCTCTAATAATATATTGGTAGTTGTTCAACATTCCAGGGGATTTAGGCAGAATTGACCAAACCATGTGAGCAAATTCTCTTGCCTTTTTCTATTCTATTTATTCTTTGCCATTTAGTTGATTGTTTGCAGCCAGAGCTGCACAATGATTGCTTCTGTTGTACCAACAATATTACATAGTGCATATTGTAAGAAGTGTTCTCATTGGTTCTTAGTTGAACCGAATCACAGACTTATCATTGGGCTAATCACCCTTTGTAGCATCCCAACACTAGTTTATCAATGATCTCCCGTTGTTGCACCACTCGAGATCTCCATTTCCATTTCTTACCTTCCAATAATTCATCTTCAACCTTGTTCTTTATGTTACTACATATTAGTTAAGTTACATCCTCCCGTCATAAACACCCAAATTCATAAGCTTTCCCCTAAATGATCAATCAACAATGATCTTCAAAGGAGGTTCACATCACTATAAGTCTAAAACAAAGATTTGTGGTGTGATATTTAATGACTCATTATGGGTGAAAATATAAAACTTTAAGATTAGTCGAGTCTAAACTTCAAGGGGTTCATATGCCCCCCTCACGGTAATGTGGCTCCACCACTAAACATGGGTATGTATCTATCGAGATATAATGTATACCCAAGAACCAATTTGTCATGTGTATAATAATAAAGTTATATTTATTATTATCTTAATATCATATTCATTGTTTGTCAAAATAATTAATGTGAAAGGTTCTTGATTAAAATTAGAGACTTATTATTATAATAGAGATTATAATAATGAGAAATAAATTTTTTATAATTTTAATCTAAATTGTTCTTAATCATAGGGTTATTGAGCTCAGGACACTATTAATCTAGATAGACCAATATATGTGTAATGATCTTTATTAGATAAAGATTAATAGATCTAATTTATTAAATTACACATATAAATGATCCATATAGAGATATGACCATTGAACTGACTTAAAAGAGAATTCCTAATTGTTAATATATTACCTTTGAATTGTCAATAAGATATTCTTATAAAGAAATATATATTTTCCTGAGCCTTGATATTACCATAGTAATTAAAAAGTTATTTATTATATTTTGATATCAGATACCTAATGCCTTATGATATTAGTTGAATGATTATTGAGTATAATTAAATCCTTGTAGAATTAATGATTAATCAAGAAAAATTTATAAACTCATGGTAATGAGTTTGAACTCTATAGAAATAAAGACCTTGGCCAAGGGGAATTAGATGAATGAAGAAATGAGTTTCTTAAGTCATTGACTACGTGTTAACTTATTACAATTTGACAATTATACCATATTCTAGAGTTAACATAGAGTTGTAAAGATGGAAGGAAATATTATATTAATATGCTAATTGTTCTAAAGTAAAAAATATTACTTCATTTCTATCCGGTGGTTAAAGAGTGTTGTTAGATGCCAACTGATTAGTAAATTAATGAGTTAATTTACTACCGGTTTAATAATGAACCTACGGGGTCACACACTAACGAGTGGTATGATTTTTGTTGGATGAGAAAATATTATTGATTAAATTAAATATTTTTAATTTTATATATTTACTTTTAAGTGAAATGTTATTCTATTTTTTCCTAGAACCAAAAATACAAATAATATTATTCAGTCATCTTTAGTATAATTAAGTGAGACTTAATTGTAATGTTTCAAATGTTTAAAACTGATAGTCAACTTTGAAAACCAAAAACAAAAACGTTATGCTAAATTAATTAGTTGTTAATTTGCACTAAATGGTTTGAAGGAGGTTTTAGTTTTATATATTATAAACCAAAAATTGATGTTAAATTCATGTGTAGTTAATTGACACTAAATGGATCGAAGGAGGTTTTAGTTTTATATATTATAAACAAAAAAACTCACGTAACATACATGGCAAAAAAGTTACATAGGCAATATACAAAGAATAATATTGCTTTCTTTCAATCATTTCATTTTGGTTTTGTTTGAAATATTATAATTTTATTTTGAGTTGAGTTTTTGTTTCATAGATCAAGTGTTGATACAACAAGGATTAATCTCGGTGTGGATACGCGTGTAGGACCTTCATACTTTTGAAGGAGAACTTTTTCGAAAGTCCTGAGGTATTTTTACAAACATTTTTTGTCTACTTATTATAGTGTATGCATATTTTAACACAAATGTATAAATTATTTTCTGTTATGCATGTTATGAACACGCTAACTAAACCTTCAATTGGTATCAGAGCAAGTTTTTTGTGTTTTAATTAATGCTGCAATGTTAATTGGTTTTTTGAAACTGATTAGATTATTTAGACAATGATGACTTGAACGGTTTGGGTTGTGAATATTTTTTTTATTTCATCACATGGTGATTGCATGAAATTATTGAGACTGAGATATGAACAATTCTTAAAAGTATCCAAACCCTTAAACTTTATTGAGTGTAAAATGTAAATTGGTAGACTGTGAATTTTTTATTCAATGTGTTGAATGTTTTTAATTTTTATTCACACACTGATTATTTTGTTGATTTGATCACATAATTATTGGCTTTTACATTCACCACTTGACTTGAATGTTATTGAAATGATGAAAATTGCAACTAGTATACTATACAAGACGTGTTGATTATAAAATTGCATCTAATGTTTATTACTTTATGAGTTTGTTGTGTGTTGATATTTGCAATATATATAATCTCACAGTTATTAATCAGTGATGATTATTTAATATATTAATGTATAAATTAGATTTATATATCACAACTACAATTTCAATCATGCATATATATTTGAATATACGCTAATCTAAAGTTTCAAATATATTTTTATGAGCATGTTAATTATTTAATTTCAAGAGACGATCTAATTACCAGATGACTTGTAATTACGATGATTAATAGGGTATGTGATACCAATCAATCAAGAAATAATTTTATCACTAATCGCCTAGACTCCTAGGGAGTGTAGAAATTAATTTATTTATACTTATAGAAATGACCTCACAAACAAGGAGCTATTTGATAATTTTGATTAAAATTATATGTGATACCTTTGCCTTAGAATGTGCATTAGAAATACTTGACAACCAAGTGTTTGTTCACATTTTTTTTACGACATTTATTTTATATTTCCGCTAGAAGAAATATTTATTTCTTTAATTGCTATAGTAGTAAGTGAGAGTATCTTATTTGTGATATATCTCTTTACATGAATATGTTCTCACATATTTGTTTAAAGTGTGTAGATATATGGACATGTCTTCTTTATTATTACGTTCGATACTCGCAGATAGAAAATTGGTTGGAAACAACTTTCATGACTGGCACCGAACTCTGAGAATCATTCTCATGCACGAGAAACTTATCGATACGATCGATAAGCCTACTATGCTTGAACCAATCAACAAAGATGATGTTGAGACAGTTTTTGCTTATAAGAAGTACTTAGAGGACGATGAGTATAAAATGCCTCATCTTAGTATCAATGAGCCCTGAACTCTAGAGGCAACATGAGGACATGGACCCAACTGATATCATCACACATCTTAAGAAGATGTATGATGCACAGAGTAGGACAACTAGATACCAGTTGTCTAAGACTCTATTTAGGTCCATGTTGAATGAGATTGCTCAGGTGAGACCTCATGTTCTAAAGATGATTAGTCTTATGGAACAACTTGAGAAGTTGGGCTGCAAGCTTGGGAAGGAGTTATCCCAAGATTTGATTCTGCAGTCACTCCCTAAATCATTCTCACCATTCATTGTTAATTTTAACATGAATAAAATGGAACGCGACTTGCATGAGATGTTAAATATGTTGATTGACTACTAGAATCAGATTGACTCGGGAAAGAACCAATGATCTGTCTTGGTAGTTGGAAAGTCCAACAAGAAAAAGGGAAAATGGAATAACAAGTCCAAAAAGAAGTCTTTCCTGCCCAAAGATGGAGTGACAAAAAAGGTGGTGTTGATCAAAGCAATGCTGAATGTTTCTTCTATAAGGAGAATGAACACTAGAAGAGGAATTGCCGCAAATATCTTGATTCTTTAAAAGAAAAGAAACAAGGTGAGAGATTAATGAAAAATGTTTCCATGATTTCCGTAACTGTTACTGATTCTTCAATATGGGTATTAGATACTAACATCTGCAATTCGTTGCAGGGACTAAAAATAACTAAATGGCTGAAGAAGGGAGAAGCCAATCTCCAAGTACGAAATGGAGCAAGTGTTGCAACCAAGGCAATAGGAATAGTCTCGTTAATAATGCCGACTGACAATGTACTAGTCTTAGAGAATTGTTACTATGTTTCTAATTTCGTTTCGAACATTATTTCAATTTCTAAGTTGGATACTCATGATTATCGTTGTGTTTTTAATAAAGGTGTTTGCTCTATTTATAAAAATGACATATTTTATGTGAATGTGTATATCCAACACGATATTTATGTCTTACCTTAAGTGCATTTTAACTCGATTATGCATGTTTCTAGTCTTAAAAGAGAAAGAGAAAGTCAAGTAAACAAATCATATATTTGACACTGTAGACTCACTCATATTGGTGAGAAAAGAATTAGCAAGTTACACAAGGAAGGCTACCTTAACAATTATGATTATGAATCATACATGACATGTGAATCTTGTATCAAAGGCAAAATGACCAAATCTCCATTTATTGGAAATGGAGAAGGAGCCTCTGAATTATTAGGACTAATTCATAAAGATGTTTGTGGATCCATGACAATTCATGTTAGAGGATGATATTCTTATTTTATCACATTCATTTATGATGTTTCGCGATATGATTTTTTATACCTCATGAAACATAAATCTAAATAATTTGAAATGTTCAAAAGATTTCACAGTGAAGTGGAAACGCAAACTAGTAAAAGTTTCAAGGTGTTAAGATCCGATAGAGGACGAGAATATCTTAATGTTGATTTTACTTGATTATTTGAAAGAGAATGGAATTCTCTCACAATGGACACCTCCAGGTACATCACAACATAATGGTGTATCTGAAAGAAGGAATCGAACCTTATTAGATATGGTTAGATCTATGATGAGGTTCACTGATCTTCCAATAAGCTTACGGGGATATGCTTTGGAAGCGACAAATTATTTGTTACATAAAGTTCCCACAAAATCTGTCTCTACAATGCCATATGAGATATGGAAAATGCGCAAACTAAGCCTTAAGCACATTAAAGTTTTGGGATGCCCAACCTATGTTAAGAGATTACAAATGAATAAACTTGAATCAAGGTGTGACAAGTGTAGATTCATTGGGTATCCTAAGGAAACAATGGGATATTATTTCTACCACCCTTGTGACCATAAAGTGTTTATGACAAGAGGAGGAACCTTTTTAGAAAGAGAATTTCTTGTAGAAGGAATTCACTGTAACGGAGTAATGCTTGATGAAAATCAACAAACCAATGAAACATTTAATGCTCAAGAACATAATATGGAACTTGAGCAACCTTACTTAGATGTTTTATGTCCAACACAAAGGTTACCACCTTAAAATTGTGCGGTTCAATACCCGGTTGCAGTTTAGGAACAAGTTACTGAACTAGTTCATGAACAAATGGAACAACTAGTGAATCTAGAACAAGGGGATTCAGATGCACAAGTGCCTCTTAGAAAATCTATGAGATCACATCATGCACCAGATAGATTAAACTTGATAGTTCTAATTAAAATAGAAAATAAGGATTATGATATTAATAATGACCTCAAATGTTATGAAGAGGCCATGCAAAGCTTTGACCATGAGAAGTGGCAAGAAGCAATGGAATATGAAATAGAATCCATGAAGACCAACAAAGTATGGACTTTAGTTGAGGCTTCAAAGGACATATAAAACCAATTGGTTGTAAATGAGTTTACAAGAAAAAGATTGGAGCAAATGGAAAGGTGGAGACTTGTAAAGCTCGCCTTGTTGCTAAGGGATATCGTCAAAAAGAAGGAATAGATAATGAGGAGACTTATTCTCCCGTGGCAATGCTCAAATCGATTTGAATTCTACTTGCTATAGCAGCATACCATGATTATGAAATATGGCAAATGGATGTGAAAACATCTTTTCTTAATGGAGAGTTGAAAAAGGATATGTATATGACACAACCTGAAGGATTCACACGTATGTCTGATCATAATAATGTTTGTAAGCTACAACGATCCATTTATTGATTAAAGCAAGCTTCTAGAAGTTGGAATATTCACTTTAACAACACAATCAAAATGTTTGGTTTTGTAAGATGTGAAGAAGAACCTTGTATTTACAAAAAGGTTAGTGGGAGCATGATCATTATCGCGCCCCGATTTTCGGCAGCACGACCTCATTAGAGTCGCCACTACATTTTTTTCAGTCAAAAAATGTAGAAAAATATTTGGGCCTAATCACATTGGGCCTTGGACTTTGATATCTAGGTTCGGGAGTCGATTACACACTAGGGAAGGTATTAGCATCCTAGTTGCCCATTTGAACGGTACCCTATTATATTGCATGAATTATTAATTATGTTATTATTATTTTATTTAATTATGTGATTAATTAATTAATTATTATGAAGAAAAAAAATTTGTTTTTATTATTGTGCCTGACAAGAATGACCCTGGTCTTACGTATTCCTATTAAGGGAATCAAGGCTTACGTAGTTCTTTAGGTAGAAAAAATTTATTTGTTGGGTTGATTTTATTTCTTAAAAAAATTAGAATTTAAACTATTATTTTTTAAGATGAGTGAAGTATAGCCCTTATGTCCAATACCGCATCTCATTAAAACTTAGTTAAGAAATTACGTTTTTTTTATTAAAAAAACCGTTTTTTAATATGAGCGAAGCATAGCCCTTACGTCCGATACCGCATCTCATATCTTAAAATTGTGGAAATGTGGTTTCAATATTTTTTACAAATACAATAATTATATGACATATCATTATCAAGTTTATTACACATGTAGATGAAACAGAGTAGAGGTGATGAACAACAACAAAAAATAGATAGATGTAAGAAATTGGACTTACCTGGACACATGAATCAACACCTTTTAATTGAGAATAAAGACACACAGTCAGAGAGAATGTTTAGACCAACTCAACACGTCCATGTATGCATTGGGCCTGTGTGATTCCAATGACTCAACAATTATTGCCAAGACTCGATGACAGTATACGAATTTTGGCATTGTTAGATGATTATTATTGTTTTTGGTGGTGTGATTTTTGGTGGGATGATTTTGGATTGTTGTATGAAAGGTAATGTTGAGAGTAAAAATGATTGATGAATGAATTTGTTTGATTGATGTGTATAGAAGATTTTGATGTTGGTGTGAATGAGAGATTTCGTGGTTGTTGTGGATGAGAGTTTTGTGTATGGAAGATGATGTTTAGGGGGATTGTGGATCTGTTAGGAAAGAAAGAATGGTATGAGCATTTTTGGATTTTTCTCCCCTCTTGTTAAGGGGAAGACCCCATCTATTTATAGCCAAAGCCATATGAACACCAATTAATTCCTAGGAGAACATTAAGGGATTATGATTTTTTTATAATTCCCAATCTGATTTTTATCACACTTAAATGCAAGTTTTAATAGCCAAATTTTCATACTCAATCAATGTATTTAATTCCAGCACATGGCCAAATTGCAAAAAAAAAAAAAATTAATCAACACCCAAATCTTTTCAAAATTCAAATCTCCATAATAATGATTATTAAAGCTCGAATTACAAATATTTGATTTTATTCTCATGACCTTCAATATTCAAAATTCAAATTTCAATAATGATCATGAAAATATTTGATTTTATTTGTCATTCAAATGGATCATTCATTAAATATTCATATCTCATTTATCTCTTTATTTGCTGGAAATAATTTTCTTTGGAATCAATTGAAATAAAATTCATTAAGTGCTAATGAATTCATTTATTTGAATTGATTACCCATTTTCTAACAAAAGTTAATTCATGGAATCTAATCGGATTCACATAAAATATATATTTGAGTTGATGAAATTTATATCAAAAATTTGGTTTTTTTGAAGTATTTTTGGGCCAGACAAAATTGGGTATTCACAACCATCTTCCTATTGCTATATGTTAATGACATATTACTCATAGGAAATGATATTCTGACATTGCAATCTACAAAGACTTGGTTATCAAAACAGTAGTCCATGAAGGATCTGGGAGAAACAACTTTTATTCTAGGAATAAAGATCTATAGAGATAGATCCAAAAGAATGCTTGGACTCTTCCAATCCTTGTACATTGATACCATCTTGAAGAGGTATAACATGGACAACTCCAAAAGATATTATTTACTTAAAAGATATGGAGTTACTCTCAGTAGGAAGGATTGTCCTAACACTGTTGAGGAAAGAGAACGCATGAATAGAGTATCATATGCTAGTGCAGTGGGAGCTATCATGTACGCCATGACTTGTACATGACCTGATATCACATATGCACTGGGTGTAACTTGTAGATATTAAGCAGATCCAAGTGAGAAATATTGGAAAGTGGTTAAGACCATTCTTAAGTACTTAAGAACAACTAAAGACCAATTCCTTATATATGGAGTAGAGGTAGCAAAATTATCCACAATCCACAATCCATCCAACTTAAATCCCTCCAAACCCATTCGTTAGAACTAATAGATTTAAATGGATATAATCCAATGGATAGTGTTGATAATGGATAGATTCAAATACATCCATTATATCCAATGGATATCCATGGGTATATCCATTTGGACGGACACTCAATCCATCCAAAAAAATAAAAACCAAAATATGTTTTTCCCATAAACCAACATGCAGACTCAACTTTACTATGCAAACCCAACGTGTAAAATATAAACCAATATTATTAATATCATACCAGTCAGAGTACTGATATAGTGGTATGGTGGTTCAACCAATGGTTCGCTATTAAACTGCATACCGATAAAATTAGATATTCATATATTTTATGCTAATATTAATGTTGAAAAATCAATAAAAAAGACAATAACTATTTTTATTTATACCACTTGTTAAAAATGTATATTGTAGACCATGTTTTAGATGTATAAAAAATGTACTAGTTGTGTGTTTGATCAATCATACAAATATTTTGATAGAAATAAATCATTTTTATTAAAAAATAATTTTAAATGAAACCAACTGGTATGACCGTTACAGTTTAATTAAAGATCAGCCAGAATGACCGGTTTTTACTAGCATAATTGCATGACCGATATAAATATTGTATCCTAGCGATATTACGACCGAATCACCTATTTACCGGTTGAACTGACTGACACAAACCGGTTTTGATACCAGTGATATAAACTAATATCTTCTTAACAAAATGATTCCTTCTACAATATTTTTTTTTATCAAAGCATTCTTTCAAAAAGTTTCAATAAGGATTGATATAACATTTTGTGTCATGATTGAGCACAAGAAAAAATGCATAATTGCACAATATAGTATCTCTAACCTTACTTACACTATTGTATTTCAGAGTTTTCACAAGTAAATTTAAATACTAATATTTTTTAAAAAGTGTTTCTAAAAACAACATTTTAAAAATGTTTTTTAAATTGATGTTTAAAAATGTTTTACTAAATAATAATTTTTAAAATAATTTTTTTTTTGCGAAAGCTTTAGTTCAAATTAAAAAAATATTATATATGGATGAAATTGATGGATTGAAATCCATTGGATATAGATGAATTAGATAGTTTAGAAATGTAATTTTATAGATTTATATGGGTTGGTGGATAGCTTTCCATCCATCCATTATGATCCAAATCCATATCCATCCAAATTCATCCAATTGTCACCCCTAATATGGAGAGTCTGAACTCAAGTTAAAGGGTTATACCGATGCAAGTTTCCAATTAGATAAAGATAATGCCAAATTAGTTTCTGGTTATGTCTTCACCTTGAATGGAGGCGCAATAAGTTGGAAAGTTCCAAACAAAAGACAATAACTGATTCAACTACTGAAACATATTATATAGCAGCAAGTGAAGTTGATAAAGAAGCTGTTTGGATAAAAAAACTTCCTAATTGAACTCGATGTAGTTCCTTCGATGGATGAACCAGTTATGTTACTGTGTGACAATAATGGAGCTATTACTCAAGGACAGGAGCCTAGATCGCACCAAAAGAATAAGCATGTCTTGCAAAAATATCACCTAATTAGAGAAATCATTGGACGTGGTGATGTTAAGCTACAAAAGGTTGATGGCAAATAGAATGTTGTAGATCCATTCACAAAAGTACTTGGCATAAAGGAGTATGATAAGCACAAGTGAGAGATGGGAATGAGGTACATGACTGATTGGTCAAGTTATATTTATTATTATCTTAATATCATATTCATTGTTTGTCAAAATAATTAATATGAAAGGTCATTGATTAAAATTAGAGACTTATTAGTATAATAGAGATTATAATAATGAGAAATAAATCTTTTATAATTTTAATCTAACTTGTTCTTGATCATAGGATTATTGAGTTTAGGACACTATTAATCCAAATAGATCAATATATGTGTAATGGTCTTTATTAGATAAAGATTAATAGATCTCATTTATTAAATTACATATATAAATGATGCATATAGAGATATGACCATTGAACTGACTCAACGGAGAATTTCTAATGGTTAATATATTAAATTTGAATTGTCAATAAGATATTCTTATGAAGAAATATATATTTTCCTCAGACTTGAGATTACCATAGTAATTAACAAGTTATTTATTATATTTTGATATCGGACACCTAATGCCTTATGATATTAGTTGAATGATTATTGGGTATAATTAAATCTTTGTAGAATTAATGATTAATCAAGAAAGAATCCATCAACTCATGGTAATGAGTTTGAGCTCTATAGAATTAAAGATCTTGGCCAACGGAATTGAATGAATGAAGAAATGAGTTTCTTAAGTCATTCACTATGAGTTAACTTATTAGAATTTGACAATTATACCATATTCTAGAGTTAACATAGAGTTGTAAAGATGGAAGGAAATATTACAGTAATCTTCCAGTGGTTCTAAAGTAAAAGATATTACTTCATTTCTATGCAGTCGTTAAGGAGTGTTTCTAGATGCCAACCTTGATTAGTAAATTAATGAGTTAATTTACTACCAGTTTAATAATGAACCTAAGGGGTTACACACTAACTAGTGTTCTGATTTTTGTTGGACCAGAAAATATTAGTGATTAAATTAAATAGTTTAATTTTGTATATTTACTTTTAAGTGAAATATTATTGTATTTTTTTGCTAGGACCAAAAATACAAATAATATTATTCAACCATTTTTAATATAATTAAGTCAGACTTAATTGTAATATTTCAAATATTTAAAAATAATAGTCAGTTTTGAAAACCAAAAAAAAAAAATTGTTATGCTAAATTAATGGGTTGTTAATTGGCACTAAATGGTTTGAAGGAGGTTTTGGTTTTTATATATTATAAACCAAAAATTTATGCTAAATTAATGTGTGGTTAATTGGCACTGAATGGATTGAAGGAGGTTTGTTTTTATATATTATAAACCAAAAAACTCACATAACATACATGACAAAAAAGTTACATAGGCAATATAGAAAGAATAATATTGCTTTCTTTCAATCCTTTCATTTTTGGTTTTGTTTGAAATATTATAATTTTATTGTGAGTTGAATTTTTTCTCAACGGATGAAGTGTTGATACAACAAAGATTGGTCTCGGTGTGGATACGCATGTAGGACCTTCAAACTTTTGAAGGAGAACTTTTTCGAAAGCCATCACAATGTCCTGGGGTATTTTTACAAACATTTTTTTGTCTACTTATTATAGTGTATGCATATTTTAACACAAATAGATGAATTATTTTCCGCTTTGCATGTTATGAACATGCTTACTAAACTTTCAGTATCGAATACAGGGTTCATCAGTTTCTCAAAAACTAGAGTATGTGTGACATGAATAAGATATACATGTTGTTATGTTGCATGATTATGGGTAAAATAACGATAATATTTAATGTTATTGAAGAATTGGGATCTAATTATAAGAAATGTGAAAATGAAAAACTAATTATGTGACTCATATATAATATTATGATCTGACTGAGAAAAAATGGGAAAAACATATGTTTCCAACTTCAAATGACATTAAGACAATATACATCAAATAGGTAAATGAGTATGTACGCATGGAACATGGATAAAAGGAAATTGGACATGGCAAGTACAATTATTATATCTCAAACTTTAAGTAAAATATTAGTTGTTTGATTTTGATGGAATGTTGGGTTTTGCGATTTGCTTATTTTCCATACTTTTTTTGTGTTGGGAATAAACGAGGAATCAAATAGTCAAAGAGAATAGATATAAGCGAAAATAATAGAAGAAATTTGGTAACGAGGTTCAGTCAATTGTGTCAATGTCCCTGAAAGCATTGAAAGATTACCATTATGTATTAGAGAATAAGGATTTGTGTTTGTGACTATTGTTCTCCTTGTTACATTAGGTTTATATAACATAAATATATAGTCCTGTACCTCAACCCTATTATATCAACCCAACTCTTAACTTGCATTGCTGTTATCTCTAAAAAATGCATAATCCATTGAAATATGAGTCATTGCATAACAATTTGAGTTACCAGTTAATCAACATATTATAATAGTTAGAATAGACTAACCATACTGATTAAAATTTTAATTTTACCTATAGTAAGAATAAAAATGTTCCTTATACGTCACTCACATGTAGTGTGTGTGATAAAATCAAAGAGTAAATGTGCGGAATAAATAACTTTAATCAAATAGCAAAAAAATGTTGAGATGTAAGGTGATATGCGTAATTAGTTATACTCTAAGAATATTATTACAAGTATTGGAAAATATAAACTTCATTTCATACTCAAACTAATGCCCATAGTTGACATTATATACAAGTTACTTGAACTACAAGTCACCTATCAAGAATTCCCAAAGAAGACAAGAAACTCAAAGAACCCAACAACTCTTAACTAATTATATTTAACTAAGGGATTCTAGAAGGTTTAAGCCCAAACAAGTTGGTTAAAAAACAAAAAGCAACCAATATGCAATATCTGATCGAGACAAGTTATGTACATCAGTTAGATTGCATGAGCCAAGTTTAGGCCAATCTGGCCAGACTGATTTGCTCAATTCATGCACCAAAGCCTAACATGTCACAATCAAGATCATGTTGGTTTGGTCTTATCTTGATTAGATGTGCTTTAGTGTAACATTGGAAGCCAAAACTTTTGTCTCAAGCATGTTTGGTAGAGTGTAAAAAAGGAGTTCAAAAGGAGAGCAATGGTCTAGGCTTGGACTAGGTAGTCTATTTAATAAGTATGTAGCATGTTGGTCATCGTATGACCAAAATATCTTGGGCATGTTGGAATGAAACATGATAGTTCTAGTTACATTGAGCAGATGCCTGTATTTCCTCTCAATAACACAATTTTGTTGAGGGGTTTCAACACAGGAGGTTTGGTGTATGATACCATTCTCTCTAAAGAAGGTTGAGTTATTGAACTCTATGTCATTGTCACTTCTAATACCTTTAACTACTTTGTCACACTGAGTTATAACCATTTTGACAAAATCCTTCATTAAGTCTCTGGCCTCAGACTTGGTTTTCATAAGAAAAACCCAAGTATGTTTTGAGTGATCATCAATCATAGTCAAGAAGTACTTATGCCCATGTATAAAAGTGTTGCTTATTGGCCGCCATATATCAATATGCACAAGGTCAAAAATCTTAGAAGTTCTATGCATGTTATTTGGAAAAGAAAATCCGGATTGCTTGCCTAAATAAAAATGATCACAAGTTGTTATAGAAGAATTATCAACATAAGAGTGCTTTTTTACAAACATATTTCAAAATATCAAAAGATGGATGCCCTAGTCTAAAGTGCATACGTGAAAATGAGCTTCAATATTGCATTACATTCACATTATGTCTAATTCTAGAATTAAGCATGGGTTTCCTCTTAAGCATGTACAAGTTATTCCTTACTTCAGCATGTCCAATCATCTTCAAGATAATCATATCATGAATGGAGAATTTTGAATCATCAAATATCCACTTGAATTGCATAGATTTGGTTAACTTATGAACATATATGAGTTTAAACTTAAATTCAGGAATATGAAGCACATGGTGTAGAACTAGGGAATTGTAAATGATCACAATCCTTGATATTCTTGCTAATGTAGTTGAGCCATTTGGAAAACTAATGGAAATTGGCTTAATAAATTTAAAAGCATCAAATAAGTTCAGATTGGGACAGACATAACCTGTGGCACCACTATCTAAAACCCAATATGAACTATTACCTGAGATTCCAGGATCTTCTTGATCATCCTCATTCTGATTTTCTACACTTGGTGTAATGCTGAGTTGATTTATGTCATGCTCAAGATTTTTAGTGCTGACGCTTTTCACTAATGATTTTAATTGAGCATATTGTTTTGGTCCCAAGGTATAGCATTTTGCATCCTTGAGTTGATCATTATTGGACTTCTTGGACATGCCCATGTGTGAGCTTTGCTGTGAGTAATTAGTGATCATTGAATTGTTGATGAGTTTTGTAGGTTCTCTCTGCCTCTCTTGTTGTGAGTTAGGTGGGAAGCCATGTTTAAAGAAACATGTTTCAATGGTGTGCCTCTCTTTTCTACAGTATGTGCAGAATTTCACCCTATTGTTGGTTTTGTAATTCTTGCTAGTAGACCTTCCTCTGCCTTGAGTTATGCTACCCCTTTCTATATTATTCCTTGATCTCCACACTTTTCCTTGCTCATCAGAACTTGTTTTGTTTATTGCTGAGTTGAAAAGAACTTTTGCATTTACCTGGTTAGTACCTTATATTTTTCTTTCTTGTTGAATGACTAGAGAATAGGCTTTGTTTATTTTTGGAAGTGGTTCCATTAAAATAATTTATGTCGTTGTTGTATTGAATTTTTCATTCAATCCTTTTAGGAAGCATAAAACATACTCATTTTTTCCTATATGCATTGAAGGTGCTAATTAGGCTACACTTGCATTTGATGTTGTAAGTGCATGATGGAATTGGCCTAAGAGATTCTAGCTCCTCCCACTGGGTCTTTAGGTTAGTGAAATAGTTGGATATGTCCTTGTCACCTTGCTTGATTGAATGAAGATCTTGGAGTAGGTCTGACATTCTGAAGTAATCATGTTTTGAGAACCTCTCCTTTAAGCCATGCCATAGTTCTTGAGCATTTTCTATGTACATAATGCTTTATGAGATTATGGGGGATAAGCATCTTATGATCCAAGAAATGATCATGGTGCTACAACGATCCCACTTGTCAAAACTTGGATCACCTGCCCCTGATGTTGTGATAAATCCATCGACAAATTTATATTTGTTTTTGGAACGAAGGGCTCTCCTCATGGACCTACTCTATGAGTCATAGTTGGTCCCATCTAAGGGTTGTATCACCAAAGTTGCACCTGGGTTTTCTCCAAGGTGCATATAGTAGGGGTTATGGATGTCCATGTTGTTGTTGGTACTGATTTGCATTTCTCTTTCATGTTGCAGGTCTACAACACTGGTTGTTGAGCTATCCATTTGTCTTCTTTGTTTGCAATAAAGACAGTAAATAGATGATAAAGGATGAAGATGAAGGAGAAAGAAATGCTTGATTGAAAAAGGGTTAGAGATGTTGGCTTAGTGAGTTTTATGTGCATTAATGGTTGATAGGACCTTAATTGCTTTGATAACATATTGCAAGTATTGGAAAATATAAACTTCATTCCATACTCCAACTAATGCCCATAGTTGGCATTATATACAAGTTACTTGAACTACAAGTCACCTATCAAGAATTCCTAAAGAAAACAAGAAACTCAAAGAACTCAACAACCCTTAACTAATTATGTTTAACTACGGGATTCTAGAAGGTTTAAGCCCATACAAATTGGTTAAAAAAAAACAAACAATATGCAATATCTTACTGAGACAAGTTATGTACATCAGTTAGATTGCTCGAGCCAAGTTTAGGCCAAGCTGGCCAAGATTATTTGCTCAACTCATGCACCAAAGCCTAACATGTCGTGGTCAGGATCATGTTGTTTTGGTCTTGTCTTGATAAGATGTGCCTTAGCCTACTTCCTTGGTGTGTGCGTTGCCTGCTTCCAGCTGCATCACGTCTGGTGACTTGTCTGCTTCCAGTTGCATCACGTTTGGTGCCTTTCCTCGGTCATGGTTCATAATTCCTCGGTCATGGTTTATAATTCCTCGGTCACGATCAATTTTCTCTCGGTCGTTATGAAGTTTCCTTTGGTCATAAGCATTAGAAGCATCATTTTGACTATGTTTCAATAAAGAACAAATTTGTGGAATCTTGAACTTTTAGTATTATAACCTTTTACGGCATCTAAAACTGTGAACTTCAAATCCATTCTTAAAGTTACTTAAATAGATCACACTACTTATTTTATATTTATTTGCACTCCTTATATATTTCACACTAAAATATATAATTAAAACAAATAATTCAAAATAATTGAAACTTATGTAAAAAGGTGTTCGAAAAAATAATGAGTAGTTGTAGAAGGTGAAGTTTTAACCATAGAACTATTTGTTAAAGTTTAAAGCAATGTCCACTTGACCATGAAATTGTTATAGAGTTCGGTTGTTTAATAAGATTGTTAATATTACAAAAAATATAGAACTTTTAGAAGTAGATTTGAGCGAAATTAACTTGGGAATATTGGTTAAAAAATAAAACAACAATATTTTAATGCCATAGAGCTTGCAACTGATGGTTGGGAAATAGGAACGGGTTCACAGTAAGAAAGTTCCTAATTTTCTTATAATGGTGAATTGAATGGTCTCAAAAGTGTGTTATAAATCATCTCCTTATCCATTAAAATTGTAACACCTATTAAAAACATTTATATAGTGGAAAATAGAATAAAAATTACGTTTTATTTTTTAATATGTGTCACAATTTTATTGAGCGAAATATGATTAGGGACACATTCTTATTGATGATGATTTCTATTATCGGTGAATGACCATCATTCTTAATTCATCTATCAACTTTTGCTGTGGATGCTCTTACATGCTATTGGCAGAGAACTTTTGTGCATTAATTTACAAGCTTACACTAACCAAATTTAGAATATAATTTTTTCAACATGCTTTTGTTATGCTGCAAAATCAACACCTAAATACCATATACACAAAGTTACACTTCTCAAACAATATACATAGTTTATGTATGTACAAAGATGTTATATTATATGAATCCAACCATAAAGCCAACTGAAACATTTTCCTAGTGACCTGATCCTCTTCTACTTGGCCCAGACACCATTGTATGGTATTGGTTCTTCTCAATCAAAACCCTTCTGCTCTTATAATCACCCTGGGAATTGGCCTTCTCTATTACCACTGAAGTAGTTGAAAATTTAAGCTCTTCTTGGACAAGTTCATGAGTGAACAACTTCTCTATCTTTATTGGTCTAGGAAGGACTCTGCAATTTACAAGGCTTAGTTTTGTGATAGAAAGTACCATAAGGGCTATTAGAAGTAAAAAAGAGAGTCTCATTCTTGAGTTGGAAGAAGGGTTCATGCACCTTCTCTAAGGCTTCAACCCCTATTGGTGATGAAGTATATCTTGAATTGTTAGTGTTTATACACTGAAATAAAAGGGTGGAGATAAAAGGGTTGGCTTGGCATCTTCAATGACCACCTTTGCATATTAACGAGTAGCATAGAAAGACAAAATGAATGGTGAAGGGCTTTTAATATGTGGGACCTATTAAAGGGTGTAGTTGACCATGACTATTGGAATTTGGAACAACTTTTCCAACATATATTGAAGACAACATATCTCCCATCCCATTTTATGTCTTATTCCCGGGTGTATTTCAAGCTAATTTACCCATAAAAACAATAGTATAGAACTCCTCTATTTAATATAGAGTGTGATATTTTTGTATAGTGTAATGTTAGTGCATTGCAAATTTTTTACATTGTCATTTACTATTCAATTCTTATATTTTTACTAATTAGGCATTGATCTAGGAGTGATGTAAGACTCCGCTAGATCTCCATAAAGATTAATAAGTCAAAGATTCGATTCCTGATAGCGACACTTGTTGGGAGGGACAATCACACACCCCGAAAGTGATTAGTTCTCTACCAATATGGAGAGAGATACCATTGGCAGTACACAAAATATTGTTATATTTTTATTTTAAGAGTCAATAATAGTTAACAAATGAGTAGTGAATAATATATTGATATGGTAAAAAAATTATTAATTCATGGTGTTTTCAATATATTAAACATGACATTTGTCACTTTTTTGTGAGTATAAGAATTTGTATGAGGATTTAGTAGAATAATATTTCTATCTCCTAATAACTTAAAGAAAGTGGGCTGATTTAAGGGGACAATCTCTAGCAATTTATGAATAGTAAAAACGATAAAATGGTAATTATAATTATGAGATGTGAAATTGATGTGACAAGAACTGAAGATATAAAGTAAAAAAATTCTCTTCTATTTCATGGTATAAAGCAAATAAGAATTTCTCATATTTTATGGTAATAATCAGGCGCAATCTTCTCTAGCCTGTTCCACACTCCCAATTAGAGACCATCCAAAATTGACGTTCGAATATAGTTACTGACTTTGGAAATAATGAAGATCCATTCATTCCAAAGTTTAAGGTGCGTATATTAGCATGGAAAAAGCAGGACTTGATGAAGAAGTGCAATTGGAATCAACATGCTAGGGTGATTAGCCACCGGAGTCTTTGGACATGGGTTAATTGGACTTACAAGGAAAGATTGTAAGATTCTCAATACTAAACTTTATGTGGTCAGGAAAACAATTGAATATATTTATGTTGTTAAAAAAGATTTGGATATAAATTAATTAAAGCATTGGTCTAGTGGTGTAAGATCTTATTCATATAGGTTAAAAAATTAAATGTTCAATTGCTGAGAGTAATACTTGTTGGGAGGAACAATCACACACCTTAAAATTAATTAATTTCCTACTCATAGAGTGAGAATATACATTTTGATTATACAAAAAAAAAAGATTTGGATCTTGTCTAATAGCAACATCATATTGTTGTAAACAAAGCTAGTGAACTCTGAACTCCTTTCTTTTCACATTTTCTGATCTTTTATTTTTTCTTGTTATTCCAATTTTTTTTGTTTTAGAAACTCAATTGACATTTGTACTTTACTTACAAAGTATATCATTATTTATTACTTCTCTTTTTCACCATATATTTCTCTATTTCTTTTTTAATTTAGTTTCCAATGTACATTAAATAAAATTATTTTAGTCAAATTATATTATATTTTTACATTGTTTATTAACTTCTTAAACTGTGTGCATAACTTTATACATTAAATGTTTTGAAATGAAGAGAATAATATTTTAAGATATACTATTAAAATAAAATCAGGTGTTAGAGATATGCAGCTGGGTGACTTACACTTAACATTGGTTTCTTGGAAAATGTCTCGCTATTTTTTTCCAAGTGTGGAAGGCTAAAGAAAAAAAATTGAGAAAACTATTGGGAGGTTTAAATTCTAGCACAATTGGACATTGTAGACATCAATAGATCAATGGAGGAAAATGGAAGGTGTCTAAGTACCTTATATATTTATTCTTTGATCACTTTTCACAATTGATGGTGCACCAAAGGTCAAGATATAATTAGAATCTTCAATTGTTGGTTTGTAGTATTTTTTTAAATAAAATGGTAAGGCTGGAACTTGAAGAATCTTGGTTTCTTTAACTAAAAGAAAGAAAGAATATGTGTTTCTGCCAACAACTATCTTCTGCTTGTAAATCAATGTTCAGAAAGTTTTCTTTCTTTAGTTTTACTTTACATGGTTTGATGAGAACAAAAGAAAATGAACCCATTTTAATTAAATGCACAGTTTACTCTATGTTATATTTTATTTTCAAGTTAGTTTCATTAGTTTTTTTACAAGTAAGATTATTGAAGTTATTTTCTAGTTTTGAAGCCATACTTTAAGAAAGTGGTAGAAACAATCACTCACTTTTTTATTTTCTTCCCAAAAGTAAGAAGAAATTTTTTGGGGTGAGACTCATGCTAATTATTTTTTCATCCTATTTCTCTCCAATTTAAAGAAGAGAAAAGTGAATATTCTCCCTTTTTCCATTCATTTTCTTTCCTCTTGTTTTCATGCATTCCAAACAAAATATCAGTTTCTTAATTGACATTAGGTTTATTTTTAGTATATATTATCTTTCGTATGGAAGAAAGGATACAAATTAGGCTTTAAAAAAAATACAAATTAGCACGATGATTCAATTATCAAATTAAATAGAGCATAAAGTAAAAGAGACAAATTTTTTCTTTATAACAATTCACCATTATCTCTATTAATTACGTTGGTCAATTATATTAGGCCATGTTTTCATATGAAATAAGATAATATATCAATATTGATTAAAAAACATCTTATGCCGTGAAACTCTATTATTATTCTTATTTGAGTCTCACAATACTACAATTATAAAATGTAGTCCGATTATCGACTTCTTCCAATGACTTCAACTTTTATGGGATGTCTCCAATGCTTACACACAAAAATTGCCTTTAGAATTGGCCTAAGGAGAGAAAAGGTTGCCATAGAATAAAAAGAATGGACAATGACATAACACATAAATAATTGAGTTTGATCAATGTGGGGATTGATAAGAGACAATACACAAATGGGGACTAAGGGTCCATTAATCACGAGTTGGGATTTATTCAATTCTTAAAGAGTGGCTAATCTTCACTACTTGCGATTCCTTTCATAGAAAACAACTTCTCTTATCAATCATCTTCTATATGACATTCAATGTCGTTATTCATAAGCTTTTCCTTATAAGATTGTGGACTTAGAATTCGATTGGTGCGGCACACCATAGGCTGCTTGCACTTTTATTGAAATATGTCAATTCACATCATATTATTTACGCTTTTTTTATAATGTAAATAAAAGTAATTTTGATCTTACTCCACAATTTACCTTAATTATGTGTCAATACTATAATTGACCATCTCATCAATTAGTATATGTCATGTGTCACATATTCATGTTAGTCACACCGTCATGATTACTATTACCAAAACCCAAAAGAATAGCTTATAGGAGGAAAAATTAAATTTTGATATTTTTCATGTAACAAAAACATATTTAAACCAGGATTTTCAAGAACCTTACGTATATATTTATTTTACTAATAAAGATAGTGCATGCTTTCTTCTTTTTTTGTTCTTTGTTGTTTGGTAAAGCATGTTCTTAATTGGTTCTCAGATTTGTGATTTGAACTCTATTGTGATTTGTAAAAGTCTAGAAGTTAAGGTTTACAAAGGGTATCCAATTGAGAGTCTGAATTGCTTATGTGCTCGGATGATCCTTATTGTTAGGCTCATTCTAGATGGACAAAATAACAAATTTTTATGTCATTAAATTTTGAATCATATTTGGACTATCCATAATTATAATGATATGAAATAACATATATTGTAGATAAATATATAAGATCATCCTAATATAAATGAAAAATAAATTTTTTATATATTTTAGGATATATTCCTAATATGAAGGACGAATAACTCTTAATCTACTTAAATCTCAAGAAGATAAAATGATATTATCAGTAAGGAATTCTAATGTTTGCACCACCTCTTAATGTGTAAAAATAAGAGGTCACAAAGTTCACTTAAAACAGAATATCATAGCTCAATTTCTGAACATTAAATGCATTATCTCTTACTTGAAGAGAGAACTTCGTAACCATGATTTCCCTTATTCACTTAAGGGTATGTATGACGAAGGTTTTATCATTGCCGGGCCTAACTAATGTTTTCTTCAGGTCTTGGCTTTAGCATACTAGAAACTTTGTGCGCACCAACGGGGCATGTAAACTGCAACTGCCACCATCAAACTATTGCAATGTCAAAACAACCTCAAACAAATAATCGAAAAAAGCTAAGATGCCTTGGATATTCTTAAAAATTAGGAGTCTAAGCCTTAGTGACACCCAATGATTCAACCCCACACATGGAAAATATCCCCTCAGTTGCCTTCAGGGTCAACAAGGCATTGCATACTTTTGATGAAGACAAAGTATGAAGATATGGATAAAAGTAAAATCAACAACAACATTGAAGACTCAAGTTCAAACGCTAATAGATCAACAAAAGCTTAAGAGTAATTTTTATTTCCTTAGGTCCTAAGATGTTTTGAATGAGTAGAATCTAGGAAAGATGAACCAAATAAAAATTTCACAAATTAGAATGATGATTATGATGCATATGAGATTAACATTCATACATGACTTAATAATTTAGATGTATTAACATTCATACACGACTTCATGATTTTGATGCATCAAACAATGTTAAACTTATGTCATTTCAAATCATGCGGCATACATTAGTAAATCATGTTAGAGGTTCATAGCATATCAATTCAGTGTTTTTCATAAAACAATTAATCGATTAAGGTAATAGTTAATTGATTAAGTCTTGTCAAAATGGGAAACTCATTAATTGATCAAGTTCATAGTTAATCAATTAAGGCAATGTCAATTTTGAAATCTTGGATTTTTAAAGAATGTTAATCGATTAAGTATCAACATAATCGATTAAACTAATATAAAACTTATTGAAACTGATGATTATTATAGCCAACTTTTCCTATGAGTAAAAGACACGTTTTTCAAGATCAAACTAGAGATTTTAGAAAAAAGGAGAGCTAGATTCTTTGAAATACAACAAGAGAATTTTTGTGTGAATCTTTGAGAAGAGATATTTAAGCATTCATATCACATCAAAGTTTTCTTTGAAACTTTGTATCTCATGATCATACATCATCATATTCTAAGAGTGTGAGATATATCAAGAAAGGTTTAGATATTCTGAATAAAGTGTATACTAGCACAAGAAAATGTGCAAAATCTTGGTACACAAGAAAAATATTCGATTTGTAATTTATCTCTCAAGGTATGAGGTACCACCATAGAAGGTGTGAAGAAGATCTTGCTTTTGACCTTGATACGATTCTGACGAAGACACCAAGATCACACAAAAAGAAGGAAAAAGGAAAATGTTGAAGACAAAAGAAGATCAAGCTTTAAATAGAGTTTAAGTCTTTAATCGATACTTCTATCCTTTACACTTTAATATGATTGGTGAATAATGCTCTAATGAAAGATGAAAACTATTTTGAAATGAAATTTAAAACTCTTAGACAAAGTAAAACAAATTTCAAAATGCTAAGTAACGGGTTACTTGACCTCAGTAACAAGTTACTAGACCTAGATAACAAATTACTTGGACTGTGTAAGAATGAGTAACAAGTTACTGGGACTGTATAACACATTACCTAACTAAGTAAAAAGTTACCCATCAAATTTTACACAATGTAACCGATTACTGCCCTGTAGTAAGCGATTATTTCTCAGATAGAGAGTTTCGGTAATCGATTGCAGCGTGGTATAACCAATTACACAGAGTTGTTATAACTAGATTTTCAAATCCAAACTAATAAACTTTCACCCAAACTCAATGGTTCCATTCCATTCGTGTCACAACTTCATGGAACAGTATATTGACTGATAGGAAGCCTATTTAAAGGCATTAAGACACCCAATTGAATTATAATTGATAACATGTGAATACACAAATTACACGAACTTTCAAATACAATTCTCTGCACCTTTTCTTGCAACTTTTGTTCTAAACTTTCAGATTCTTTCTGAATGTGCTTTAAGTGCAAAGTTCTAAAGTTTTCAAACTTAATTACTTTCAAGAACATTGTATACTAAGTGTATTGAGTAAAGGATTGTGAGTTATGGTATTATTATATCTTTTAAAGGCAATTATGTCATAGAATTTATTCTTGAAAATCTATTGTATAACTTCTCATCAAACGGGTGTGGTGAGAAGGGGAAAGAGAGTACTTGGAAAAGTTGATTTCCAAGGGTGTAAGATATTTGTGAGTGTATAAGATACAACGAGTCTTAGGGAGAGAAATTTTAATTGCAACTCAAGAAATCTAGTAAATAAATCTCTTGTGCTGCAAGAGTACTAGATGTAGCCTTTTGATGTGAACCTCTTGAATAAAAGGCTCTTGCACGATCTATCTTGGTTGGTGCTTGACCAAGCTCTCGATTGACTAGAGCTTTTAGAATAGAATAGACAGCGGAAATATGAAATTTGGATAAAAGAAGATGAATTAGATTTGAGGTGAAGGCGCCACAACACTTGAGGTGTTGATAAGCCAAAGTGATGCTCGCCACAAGAATTTGGTTCTTGATAAGAACTTCTAATCTTGGTTTCTGCCATGAAGGTTTGGAGTATACTCTCACAAGGATTCAATCCTTAATTCACAAAGAATTCAACTTAACTTAACTTGTTTATTGCATTGCAAAAGTCTTACATTTATAGGTAAGCCACTAGGCTCCCACGGTTGGCTAATAGTAAGGCTAATGCATGGTAATCTAACATAGGGTACCATGAGCCAAATGAATCTATTCCTAAACTAGACTACATTCAGTTGGTAAAGATATTAGCACATGTGTTTCATGTGCTTTATTACAATTGAAAGACAAACATAATGACTTACGCCTAGGATGCCTTGGATGCCATAGTTGTAATGTGAAGAGCATAGGATTCCATTTCCTTTTAAGTGTATGCCCTACAATTAAGTCACATGGTGAATGTGATTTGATGGCTCCTTAATGCTAACAACTAGGCTTGATGAGCTTCATAGGATTCTTGTTTGACCTCCAATTCGACACATGTTAAATTGTTGAAGTTATGGCCTTCTTAATTGTCACCGGGTGACTTATGCTTGGCATTGGATCCCCTTTGTCAAGGCAAGAATTTCCCTCAGCTGAATGATGAGTGATCATGCACTAAATAGCTTAGGATTCTGTTGGTGTCAGTTATTAGGCTGCCAACGGCTAGAACATGTCCATAATGCACCATCAATGCACAATTAAGGTCTCCAACGGCCACATGTTAATTCTACACGAGCGTCTTTGCTCCAACAGCTCTGGAAGTGACTTAGGATTCCCCTGGATAAAATGTGCTCAGGTGAATTAAGCTCCAACAGTCCAGACAAGGTGTTTAAGCACCATAAATGCTCCATTAAGCCCCTCCGCAGTCATATTTTGATTCCCCTCGACCAATATTCCACCAATGACTACAATAGTCTTTATTTACCTAACAAATAATAGTAAACTAAGTTAGAATGACTTTGGTTCATGAAAAATAAAAGTTTGTCCAAGCATTAAAGTGTCGGTTACACTTTTAGGCTTGACTTGGTCTTCAACGAGCCAATTTTCAAACTGGACATTATTTATGGGAATATTTATGATCAAAACACTTAAAATAAATTAACTAAGTGTTGGACCAAAATTAGCCCACACATTTATTATTAAAATTAAAAATGCTCAATGCTAACTAAATAGGTTAGGTCTGACATGGTCAGGCTACGCCCAGTGCTTGATGTGGCACGCTAGGCGCATGCGCCTTGGTTAGATATCCTGGCCAGGCCAGGTTGACCCAGTGCTTGGCTCAGCACTTGGTGCGCCAGGGACCTCAACTCGGTCAGATTTGTCTCGGTCAAGTTCCATGCCTGATGCGCCTGGCTCCGTGCCAGGGTCAAATTTGGCGCCTATGCCAGACCCATGGCCTGTCTCATGCGCGTGGCCTAGTCCGTCTTTGGCTCGGTCAAAACCGTGGACCAAGATGCTACTAAGCATCTTTAAACCCACTTGGGCTATTTTTGGCTCACCGTCATGGATCAATCCTATGAGTTGTCCAAGGGCATTTTGAGCACTTTTTGCCCTAGCCCTAGTCATAGGACTACTTATGCCTTCAAGGCCATCATAATCAAGGTTAGGCTCTTTGGGTTCACTTCATCCCCTCCGTCTTGAAGAGATTTCGACCTCGAAATTGTATCTTCTTCACCTACATCAAACAGAAACCAAGTAATAACTTTTATTAGACCAATATTTAGCAAACACTTCCCTCGTGTATGGACGGTAGGTGCTTCGACACAATTTTTAGTAAACACTACTTGATTGATTAAGCCATCCATGAGTCTAATCTCAAGGCAAGTCAACATTGTCTTGGCTTCCCATGATTCATCAACTCCTTTGATGATTCCAAGCTCCAGAAATATTCTAGAAACATATTTTGGCAAAACAAAGTTAGTTGTGAAACAAAATAGAGGTGTGACGGGTTGTTTTGTTAGAACAACCTTGTTGTCTTCCACTTTATCCATAAGATATATGGTTTCCTCTCCCTATCCTTTTGTGTGTTCTTCTCACTTTCTCTTGTTTTTTTATTCTTTTTTTTGTCTAGTGCTATTTTGTTTTCAAGATCTTTTTGTCTTCAATGACTTGTTCGGGAGTCAATGGTGAAAGAATCACCCTCCTCTTGTTGTGTACCAATGTGTACTTATTTTTACGTCCATCATGTGTTGCTCTCTTATCATATTGCGATGGACGTCCTAGTAATAAATGACTAGCCTCCATATCCAGTACATCACATAGTACCGAATCTTCATAGCTCCTAATAGTAAAAGGGACTTCAACTTGTTTATCAACAAGCATCTCTCCCACCCCACTCAACCATTGCAATCAGTATGGAGTGGGATGTGCCTTAGTATTAAGATTTAGTTTTGACACTAACCTTGTACTAACAACATTTGTACAACTTCCACTATTAATGATCAAATAACAAACCTTACCACCAATGAGACACCTTGTATGGAAGATGTTTCCTCTTTGGTCTGCTTCTTGGTCTTTGATTTGGCTTCCTAAGATCCTCCTCACCACAAGCAAGTCACCTTCAGGAACAATAGCATCATCCTCCCCATGACCATCCTCTTCAACACTTGAGGATTCATATTGAGATTTTATCTCCCCATTAGTCATGATCATTGTCTTCCTTGTATGACATTGAGAGGCAATGTGTCCAAGGCCTATGAACTTGAAACACTTGAAATATCTTCTCCTTTGACTTACCACCATGGGTTGTTTACCTTGGCTTGTAGTCACGGATCCTTTGGTTCTAGGTGTAGCTTCCTTTGTTGGGCCCTCCTTCACAAGTTTGTCCACCCATTATTGATGATTGATATTTGGAACTAGACCCTGAAGAGAATTTAGACTTCTTCCTCCTCATTTGCTCCTCTACCTTCACAACTTGTTGAACTAGATCATCCAAATCAACGTAGTGTTGTAATTCAACAATGTCTTGGATGTCTTGATTCAACCCATGCTAGAACCTTGCCATAGTGGCTTCTCGGTCTTCTTGGAAATTAGACCTCAACAAGGCCAATTCCATCTCGTTGAAATATTCATCAACATTTTTATACCCTTGTGTTAGTCTTTGTAGTTTTTTGTGAATATCCCTTTGGTAGGAGTTAGGAACAAACCCTATCCTCATGATCAGCTTTATCTCTTCCCACGTATCAATTGGTTCAGCACCAATTCTTCCTCTCTCCTTTTGAAGTTGATCCCACCAAATCATGGCATACTCCTTGAACTCCAAGGTTGCCACCTCCACTTTCTTCTCCTCGTTCTAAGAATTGTAATCAAACACTTGTTCAATTTTCAATTCCCACTCAAGGTAAGCCTCCAGACCATTTTTACCAATAAAGGTTGGCACCTTTATCTTGATCCCTTCTATTTTGGCATCCTCCCTTCTTCTTCCCCTTCTTTCTTCCCTCCTTTGTCTACCTATGCCTCCTTCATCATTTGAGTCACTTGAATACCTATAATCATGGTTATCAAGTCTCCTATCAAACTCCAATTTCATTTGCTCCATTTGCCTTTGGAGTGTTTGAAATTGTATTGTTATCATGGCATGTAGAGTTGTTGTCCTAGGGGACAATGGAGAACTATCACTTTCGTGATTAGACATTTCACTCAAACTCACGTGTATCACTCACTTTTTGTTTGTGGAAAATGTAAGGAATGGTGTATCACTAAACACTCTATCCTCCACGACCTTCTTAAGTAAACCAAGTTTGAACCAAGAATTTGTGAAAGAAAATCACTCCAACTTCTCAAAATTGGAATGTTGTGACTTGAGTTATACCTCAAAGAAAGAACTTGACACTAGACACTTTTTTTTCTCTTTTAGATTCTATTGAACTTTTATAGAATCACGTTGACACTTTTTGATTTTTGGACTTATTCATACTTTTGACACTTTTGGATTTTATTCACTTTTGTAGAATCACTTTGACACTTTTTAATTTTTTGGAATTTGATACTTTTGACACTTTTTGTTTTTTGGACTTTTTGACACTTTTAACACTTTTTTTTGGGACTTTTTTTGACACTTTTGAAAGTTAAAGACAAAGATAAATATACTCACGGCCAAGAAAGAGTAGTGAACACCAAGAAAGAGACTAACTCTGATGCCACTTGACGTGAACCTCTTGGATAAAAGGCTATTGCACGATCTATCTTGGTTGGTGTTTGACCAAGATCTCGATTAACTAGAGCTTTTAGAATAAAATAGACAGCAAAAATATGAAATTTGGATAAAAGAAGATGGATTAGATTTGAGGTGAAGGCGCCACAACACTTGAGGTGTTGATAAGCCAAAGTGATGCTCGCCACAAGAACTTGGTTCTTGATAAGAACTTCTAATATTGGTTCAGCCAAGAAGGTTTGGAGAATACTCTCACAAGGATTCAATCCTTAATTCAGAAAGAATTCAACTTAACTTAACTTGTTTAGTCTAATGCAAAAGTCTTACATTTATAGGCAAGCCACTAGGTTCCCACGGTTGGCTAATAGTAAGGCTAATGCATGGTAATCTAACATAGGATACCATGAGCCAAATGAATCTATTCCTAAACTAGACTACATTCGGTTGGTAAAGATATTAGCACATGTGTTTCATGTCCTTTATTACAATTGAAAGACAAACATAATGACTTACGCCTAGGATGCCACAGTTGTAATGTGAAGAGCATAGGATTCCATTTCCTCTTAAGTGCATGGCCTAAAATTAAGTCACATGGTGAATGTGATTTGATGGTTCCTTAATGCTCACATCTAGGCTTGATGAGCTTCATAGTATTCTTGTTTGACCTCTAATTCGACACATGTTAAATTGTTGAAGTTATGGCCTTCTTAATTGTCACCGGGTGACTTATGCTTGGCATTGGATCCCCTTTGTCAAGGCAAGAATTTGCCTCGGCTGAATGATGAGTGATTATGCACTAAATTGCTTAGGATGTCGTTGGTGTGAGTTATTAAGCTACCAACGACTAGAACATGTCCATAATGCACCATCAATGCACCATTAATTCTACACGAGCATCTTTGCTCCAACAGCTCTTAAAGTGAATTAGGATTCCCCTGGATGAAATGTGCCCAGGTGAATTAAGCTCCAAGGGTCCAGACAAGGTGTTTAAGCACCATAAGTGCTCCATTAAGCCCCTCCATGGTCATATTTTGATTCCCCTCGAGCAATCCTTCTCCCACGGCTACAATAGTCTTCATTTACCTGCCAAATAATAATAGACTAAGTTAGAATGGCTTTGGTTTATGAAAAATAAAAGTTGGTCCAAGCCTTAAAGTGTTGGTTACACTTTTAGGCTTGGCTTGGTCTTCCACGAGCCAATTTTCAAATTGGACATTTTGTAGAGGCATATTTATGATCAAAACACTTAAAATAAATTAACCACGTGTTGGACAAAAATTAGCCCACACATTTATTATTAAAAATAAAAATGCTCAATGCTAACTAAATTGGCTAGGCTTGACTCGGTCAGGCTACATCCAGTGCCTGATGCGGCACGCTTGGCGCATGCGCCTCAGTCAGATGTCCTGTCCAGGTCAGGTTGACCCAACGCCTGGCTCATCACTTGGTGCGTCAAGGACCTTAACTCGGTCTGATTTGTCTCGGTCAGGTTCCATGCCTGATGCGCCTGGCTCCGTGCCAGAGTCAAATTTGGCGCCTGTGTCAGACCCATGGCATGTCTCATGCTCGTGGCCTGGTCTGTCTTTGGCTCGGTCAGAACCATGGACCAAGTTGTTACTAAGCATCTTTAAACCCACTTGGGCTATTTTTGGCTCACCATCATGGATCAGTCCTATGAGTTTTCCAAGGACATTTTGAGCTCTTTTTGCCCTTACCCTAGTCATATGACCACTTATTCCTTCAAGGCCATCATAATCAAGGTTAGGCTCTTTGGGGTTCACATCACCTTTGGTAGACAAGAAGGTGAACTATTATAAAAATTATGTTTTCTTTCCCTATTCTCTGTACTCTATCTCTTTTATTTTTGGATATTTTGTTTGGTAATCTTTCAGCAATATTTCCACCGCATAACATTCTGACATCAAAGCAGAAAAATTGACCATTACTACATACAACTAATTCACCCCACCCCACCCCCCCTTTGTTGTTATCTAATCCTTACAATTAGCATCAGAGCTCAGTTTGGGTAAGTTACTCGCAAAGATCCTAAACTTTTAGATGACCTTTAGATCCTTTCAGGGAGAAGGTTCCAACATTAATCTCCCTCCATGTTTTGTTGGAGAATTCTACCACTTTTGGGAAATAAGGATGAAAATCTTTATAGAATCTCAAGACCTTGATATTTGGAATGCAATTGAGGAAGGACACTATGAACCAAATACATTAATCAATAGTGTAAGAGAAGTTAAACCTAAATCTACCTGGAATAATGAGGATATGAAGAAAGTTCAATATGACTTCAAGGCCAAAAACATCCTCACTTTAGTCCTTGCAATCGATGAATTATTTAGTGTCTGATGTCAACCTCTTGGGTAAAAGGCTCTTGAAATGATCTATCTTGGTTGGTGTATAGCCTAGGCTCACGGTTGAGTTAAGCCTTTGAGTTTATGCAGCGGAAATGACTTGTGTTTGGATAAAAGAAGATGGAAAAGATTTGAGGTGAGGCGCCACAAAAAATTCAGTTGTTTGATAAGTCAAAGTGATGCTCGCCATAAGAACGTGGTTCTTGATACGAACTTCTAATCTTGGTTCAGCCAAGAAGGTTTGGAGAATACTCTCACAAGGATATAAACCTCTTTGATTCACAAAGGAATGCAATTTAGTTTTGACTCAATGTGTTTATTTCATAGTATGAAGCATTACATATGTAGGCAAGCCTCTAAGACTCCCTCGGTTGGTAACTTAAGTGCATGCCTTGCACGCTTACATTGGATACTCTAAAAGCAATGAATCTACTCCTAATTTAGACTATATTCTAGTAGTAAAATAAATGACACATGTGCCTTATTACAATTGAAAACAAACTTAATGACTTGGCCTATTGTACTTGAATGCCACAGTTGAATGAGCATGGGATTCCTTTTCCTCTTAAGTGCACGACTCAACCATTAAGTGAAATGATCAATAGACTTGAAGACTCCTTAATGCTCACGAGGAAGTCTTGATGAGCTTCATAGGATTCTTCTAAATTTGTCACATAGAAAATGTTGGATTTAAGCCTCCTTAATGCTCCTCGGGTACACTTGGACTTGGCATAGGATTCCTTTGCTAAGGAATGAATTTCCCACGGCTAAGTGTTGCTGAAGAATGCACTAAATAGCATAGGATGCCGTTGGTACAAGTTGGTAGGCTGCCAACGGCTAAGTCATGGGCATAAAGCACCATTAATGCACCATTAAGGTCTCAAACGGCCATATGCAAATTCCATACGAGCAGCTTTGCTCCAACGACTCTAGAATTAACTTAGGATGCCTCTGAATGAATTATGCTCAGGTGGATTTAGCTCCAATGGTCCAAACATAGTGTTTAAGCTCCATAAATGCTCCATTTAAGCTTCTCTACGGTCACCTTGAAGATTCCCTCAAGCCAATTCCTTCCAACGACCATATTAGACTTTATTTACCTGCCAAATAATATTAGACAAAGTTAGAATGAGTTTGGTTCACGAAAATATGAAGTTGGTCCAAGCATTAATGTGCCGGTTACACTTTTAGGCTTGTCTTAACCACTCACGAGTCAAATTTCATTATGGTCAATTTTTATGGGCAGATTTATTACAAACATGCTTAAATTAATTAAACTAAGTGTTGGACAAAAGTTAGCCCACACATTTATTATAAAAATTAAAATGACTCATTACTAATTAAATTGGCTAGGCCTGACTCGGTCACGCTACGCTCAGTGCCTGATGCGGCATGCTAGGCGCATGCGCCTCACTCAGATTTCCTGGCCAGACCAGTTTGGCCCAGCGCCTGGTGCAACACTGGGTGCACCAAAGTCCCCAACTCGGTCAGAGTTGTCTCGGTCAGGAATTGAGCCTGATGCGTCTGGCTCCATGCTAGGGCCATTTTTGGCGCCTTGCCCAGACCCGTGGCCTGAGTCTTGCGCATGGCTTGGTCCGTCCTTGGCTCGGTCAGAACCATGGACCAAGATGCTAGTGAGCATCTTTACACACCTTTGGGCTATTTTTGGCTCACCATCATGGATCAACATTATGAGTTGTCCAAGGGCATTTTGAGCCCTTTTTGCCCGAGCCTTAGTCATAGGACCACTTATGCCTTCAAGACCATCAATATCAAGATTAGGCTCTTTGAGGATAATAGCAGTGTGTAATTGGAAATTTTCAAAGGAAATGTGGGACACTCTTGAAACCACACACGAGGGGACTGAAGAAGTCAAGCGGTCTGGACTCAATACTCTCTCCCAAGAGTATGAGATGTTCCATATGAAACTAGGAGAGAAAATTCTTGAACTCCAAAACAGGTTTACTCATCTTACAAATCATTTGATTGCATTGGGCAAGGTGTTGTCATATAGTAACTTGAACTTAAAAGTTCTAACATTACTAACAAGACAATGGCAACCCAAAGTGACAGCCATATATGAAAAGAAAAGTTTATCAAAAGTTTCTTTGGTTGCAATCTTTGGTAAACTAAAGAAACATTAGTTAGAATTAAGCCAACTTGATCAACATGAGGAACAAGAAAATAAGAGGAAAAACATTTCACTAAAGGCAAAGGCAAAAACATCAGAAAAATAAGATATGGAGACTATGAGCATGTTGGTGAAGAAGTTCATCAAATTTCTAAAAAGGAACAAAGGAGTCAAGGCTGGACAATCAAAGAAATTCACTAAGAGCAATGAAGTTTCCACTTCAACTTAAAACTTCAATTGTTTTGAATGTTGAAAACCTACTCACATGAAGATGAATTGTCCTACACTAAAGAAGAATCCTCTCAAAGGGAAATCATAAAGGAGGGTCAGAAGACGGGCTTACATTGCATGGGAGGACAATGACAGAAGTTTAACTTCAAAACCGGAGAATGAAGAGTAGGCTCATCTATCATTGATGGCGTCTCATCATTCTGATGATGAGAAGGTAATCAAAACTGAATTTCTAAATAAGTCATCTCTTTCTGGTTTACAAAATGCATTTAATGAATTGCATAGTGATTATATTAAGCTCATTATACTTTGGTTAAAACAAAAAATAAATTAAACATATTCAGAAACAAGCCTTCTTCTTCCTCTTGTCTAAATTGTATTACTCTTGAAAACAAAGTTTCTACCTTGAGTCTAGAACTCAAGAACATAAACAAGAGTAGTAAAAACTTGGACAACATGTTGAAAATGCAAAGACACTCCATTGATCGTAGAGGTCTTGATTTCTCAAAACCTTCTTCTAGTAAAAAGAAGGAAGTGTCTACAAAAATTAATTTTCGAAATTAATCTAGAACAAGGAGACAAAAAGCATCAACCCATTTGCATTTATTGTAAAAATCATGGGCATATACTCAACACTTGCATGATTAGAAAATATGGTATACCCCTAGGACGTTTTAAATGGATAGAGAAATGTGCTAACCCTCTATGACCCAAACTGAATTGGTACCTAATATTACTTAACATGTTTTGTAGGAATATTTGGGAGTCGCCAGTGATCTATGATATTTGGATAGCGGCTGCTCAAAACATATGACGGACGACAAAGAAAAGTTCTTTGTTCTTACTCCAAGGGACAAGGGCTATGTCACATATGGTGATAACAACAAAGGAAGAATTCTTGGAGGTGGTAGAGTCGGGAAGCCACCTTCTACTATAATAGAAGGAGTTCTATACGTGGAGGGACTCAAGCACAACCTACTAAGCATTAGTCAAATTTGTGACAAAGGATTCCATGTGGCTTTCTACCCCGAGAAATGCATCATTGACAACAAGGTTTCTAAAAACTCTAAACTCATTGGTAAGAGAATTAATAATATCTATATGATTGCTTTAAGTGATTCTTCTCTTCTTAGTAAATGTTTAGTTGTAAGTGATGATGATGCATAGCTATGGCATAGGAGAATTTCTCATATCCATATGGACCATTTGAATAAACTGGTCAAGAAAGACTTAGTTATTGGTTTACCCAATATGAAGTTTGTTAAAGACAAACTATGTAGCGCTAGTCAAAAGGGTAGACAAACAAAGACTTCTTTCAAACCAAAGCATATGGTTTCTTCTAGTAGACCATTGTAGTTACTACACGTAGACTTATTTGGTTCCTCTTGGACAAAGAGTTTTGGTGGTAAGTACCATGTTCTTATGACAATATACGATTTCTCAAGATACACTTGGACTCTATTTTTGGTACACAAGAATGAGGCGTTTAATGCCTATAGTAAATATGCTAAGAGATTATAATATGAAAAATCCTTAAAAATCGCTGCTATAAGGAGTGATCTTGGGGGAGAATTTCAAAATGTTTCTTTTGAGGAATTTTGTGATGATGTTGGTATCACTCACAATTTCTCTGCTCATAGAACACTTCAACAAAATGGTGTTATAGAGATAAAGAATAGGTCTTTAGAGGAACTAGCTTGTACTATGATAAATGAGACTAATCTCCCAAAGTACTTTTGGGTTGATGCAATTAGTACGGCTTGTTATGTCTCCAATCGAGTTGTTGTAAGACCAATTTTAAAGAAAACCCCCTATGAACTCTTCAAAGGTAGAAAACCAAATATTTCTCATTTGCATATTTTTGGTTGTAAATGCTTTGTGCTTAATAATGGTAAGGATAACTTGAGTAATTTTGATGCAAAAGCTTATGAAGGAATTTTCCTAGGCTATTCTCTTACATGCAAAGCTTTTAGCATTTTTAATAAGATAACTTTGGCCATGGAAGAATTCGTTCATGTAACTTTTGATGAGACTAATTCCTCTATGGAAAAAAGTCCATTATAGATGATGATGACTTACCTACTCTTTCCTTAGAAAATTTCGTTTCTAAATCAACAACCAACATGGAGCAGTTGATAATAGATGATATTTTACCTTTACAAGAAGAGCATATTTATTCTGATTTACCTAAAGAATGAAGAACCAATCGATATCAACATATTGACAACATCATTGGTGATGTAAGTAAGGGAGTTACCACTCGCCTTAAGTTGAATAATGTTTGTCTAAACATGGCCTTCGTCTCCCAAGTTGAACCATCCAAGATTGATGATGCAATCGAGGATGAACATTGGATTTTTGTTATGCAAGAAGAACTTAATCAGTTTGAGAGAAACGAAGTTTGAGAACTTGTTCCTAGACCTAAGAATAGGCATGTAATAGGAACACGTTGGGTGTTCTGAAATAAATCAATAAAAATGATATTATCGTAAGAAATAAAGCAAGACTAGTAGTCCAAGGATACAACGAGGAAGAAGGAGTAGATTTAGATGAAATCTTCGCTCTGATTACTAGACTTGAAGCCATTAGATTATTTCTAGCACATGCATATTCTTAATATTTTCAGTTATATCAATTAGACATAAAAAGTGCCTAGCTGAATGGTTATATTCAAGAAGAAATATATGTTGAACAACCTCCGGGATTCGAAGATTACAAATATTCCTCTCATGTGTATAAACTTATGAAAGCTCTCTATGGCTTAAAGAAAGCTCCATGTGCCTGGTATGACCGTCTAACGAGTTTTTATTTGATAAAGGATTTACCAAAGGAAAGGTTGATACTATGATGTTTATTAATGTGAACACCCATTTTTGTCCGATCCAGGAAAAAGCCCACTTCATTTCCAAAATAATAAGTTTTCCTTCAAGAAAATACAAATAAAGTCTAAGCATTAAAAAATATTTTTTTTAAATTTTGTTTGGGCCACCATAGGCCCACATGTCATCTTCCAAAACAAAAAGAATAAAAAAAAGGGAGGAGAAAAATGTTTGCTTCTTTTTAATTTTTTTTTCGAAATAGCTTTCAATAAATAGAAGATGATGAAAGATATTTTTAAAACTAATTTTTGGAATTTTTTTTAGCATTTAAATAAAATATCATGCTTAAAATCACAATTGGATGTAATAATAACTAATAATAGAAAAAATTAATTTTTGAATTTCAAAAAAATAATAATAAAAAAAAGGGGACTATTTTCTCTTGAATATTTATTGATTTTCGGATAAAAAAAGATTTTCAAAAGATTTTAAATTCAACTAATAAAGAATCATTTTCAAATTTCAGATTTTAAATTTAAATTCCAAATTTGAAATCAATTTTCAAATCTCATGGTTAATGGAAATCAAATCAGTTTGATTGAGGTTTTAAAAACAAGATATTTGATTTATTGAAAATTAAAGAGGGTAGGCAGATTCTTAGGGATTTTAGTGTGAAATTTGTTTCTATAAATAATGGTTTAGGGAGAGGGGAAGAGGACAGAAAATATTACTGAAACACTGCCAAAACAACTTAAAAAAAGGCTCCCAAAACCCTGCCAAACGTGTTCTGTGACAAAAGAGAAAAAAATAAAAAAACTGCTGCGAGAACCAATCCTGTGAGGGTGGGTTCATCATTTATCCATGCACCCTCACCCAGAGCCCTACGATTGTCCTACTGTTTTGCATCTGGGTTGACCAAGAAAGCCCAACCAATCAGTGCACGAAACGTTGCACGCTCTTGATGCACCTCACCGCATAGGATCACCCTCCCAGAAGAAGACGAGATTCGGTGTAGGCACGCACATCACGTTATCCTACACCCTCGCTCATCCAACGCTTCACGGTGCGCCGCGTGGACTTGTCCCTTTCACGCTCCAGAGTGGCCAATCACAGGACGAAACACATCTCGGTCTCACTACACAGCGCTACACCAGATCCTATCCTAGGAGAACACGAATCCCCTGTACGCGTGCTCATTGCTCAAACCGTGAGCCCAACCTTCCATCCAGTCTCCTAGCGCCACGTGTCTGGACGAATCCATACGTCTGGATCCAGCACGGGTAGGCGCACAGTGCAACCGGTGCACCCTTTCTCTCCCCCAACCAGGCGCTGACACGTGTCCAGGCGCTGGGAAATTAAAAATTCCCTCCAATCTCTTCCTACCACGCGTGTTTCTCTTTTGTTGGGTATTCTATTTCACTGCTTATCAGGTTTGCATTCTAACTGTTCATTATTTGCACTAATATCATCATGTTATATCATATATGATAAATTATTATATCATGAAAAATTGTAATTATCATAATAATAAAAAAATTAATTACGTGTAGGCAATTAAAACGTTATGAACATAATGTGCGAATACAAAAAATTGACTGGACTTATCATTGTGACGAAATTTCACTGTTGTTCTTTTCTTTCACCAGTTAACAATGGACCTTTAATTTCGCTATTCAAATGCTAAGAATAATAATTAAATATATAATAAAGTCACTCAATCCTATTACATGGTAAAAATTGTATTCTTGGGTGTACCATTTAATTAATTTCATCATGACATTTCTAGTATGGGTATTAATAATAGAATATGTTATTTTGATGTCATGTTGTTTAATATTTATTCTTTATTCTATTCATATTAATGAGTAACCAAACTTTAATATATGCCACGTATATAAAGGCAAACACAAAACACAATGCGTAAGTTTTTAAAAGTTTGGAATAAATCACATTTTTATTAGTATTTTATACCTTTTGAATTTTAATCAATGTTCTTAAAATAACTACTACATTTTTTTTAATGATAAAGTCATTATAAATTCTAAGACGACAATCACTCTAATTTTAAGATATGATGCGGTGTCGGACATATGGGCTGCACTTCATCAACTTAATAATCACCATAACTAATTCACTAATGACTCAAAAAATCTTTTGACCATAGACATGTTAAGATCTTAACTAACCCTTAGTACAAAGTGCGGTATCAGACGTATGGGTTGTACTTCACTTGTATTCATAGGATCGTTAGTCAAGATTTAACTTATATTTTTATATTAAAATTAATCCAACCAACAATCCTTTTTCTACTTAAAGAACTATGTAAGCCCTGATTCCCTTAAGAGGGATACGTAGGACCAAAGTCAATCTTGTCAGGCACAACTAAAAAATAATAATTTTTTTTCATTTCAGTAATTAATCCTCAACTAATTAATTTAATTAATAAAGTGGTGTTTCTTTATTTAATAGTAATAATAAAAAATAAAAAATATATTAATCCATATTTTAGTATAGTGTACCGCTTAATGCGGGCGGGTGAGGTGCTAATACCTTCCCTACCCTGTAACCGACTTCCGAACCTGGATATCAAAAATCCAAAAGCCCAAGGCAATTGGGCTAAAAAGATTTTTCTACATTTTTTACAGTAAAAAATGTAGTGGCGACTCGAAAGGTCACGTAGCCGAAATTTTGGGCGCGACAATTAAGAAAATAGATCATCATACATTACTTGTTCAAATATATGTTGATGATGTTATTTATGATTCTACTAATTATCTCTTGTTAGTGATTTTGGTAAAATGATGTAAGAGGAGTTTGAGATATCCATGATGGGAAAGTTGAATTACTTCCTTGGACTACAAATCAAACAACTCAAGGATGGCTTCCTTGTTAGTCAGTCTAATTACTGCAGGGATACGCTAAAGCGTTTTGAGTTGGATGGATGCAAATCAATTACCACTCTTGTGCATTATGGAATATACTGAGATATTGATGAAGCAGGAAGATATATTGATATCTCCAAGTATCGAAATATGATTGGTTCCCTACTTTATCTTACACAAGTAGACCTGATATAACATTTAGCTTTTGTCTTTGTGCATGTTATTAGTTAAAACCCAAAGAGTCACATCTTACTTCCATTAAAAGAATTATGATTTATCTTAAAGGAACACCTGATGTGGGACTATAGTATCCAAAAGGAAGTTTATATGATTTGGTGAGATATTCAGATTCATATTTTGTTGGATTCAAAACTGAGAGGAAAAGTACAAGTGGTACTTGTCATATTCTAAGAAATGCTCTTGTATCATGATCTTGTAAGAAGCAAGCATGTGTTGCTCTAAGTACTGATGAGGCAAAATACATAACAACTTGTAGTTATTGTACCCAAGTGTTATGGCTCAAGAAACAATTACGAGATTATAGTTTAGACTTAGGTTGCATTCCCTTGAAATATGATAACACTAGTGCTATAAACCTCACCAAGAATCCGATGATGCACTTCCGAACCAAATATATTGATATAAGACATCATTTTCTTAGAGACCATGTCCAAAAAAATGATGTACTCTTAGAATTTGTTGATACACATGACCAATTAGTTGTTGGATATCAACATGTCAAAATACACCTAGAAGGGGGTTGAATAGGTGTCGCGGACCATTTACTCTGTTTTTCCTATATTTTGGGCAAAATAGAAAAAAAATGTTGCACTTAATCGATTAAACTTGGTTTTAATCGACTAACCAGTGCTAGGCTTAATCCATTATGCTTGTGGATAATCGATTATCTTGAGTTCTTGTTGTTCTTGATTTTGTGGTTTCTTGCACAACAAGTCACTGATTATCAATCCTTATGCACTTAATTGATTTTAGAGGTTACAAAATAACATTAATACATATTATAGCAGGTGACACATAATCAATCAATTAACATGAATATAAAGAGTAAAAGTAAAGGAGATAATGGTTAGAAAATTGTGCACATGGAAATTTGTATCCTGATTCGTTTGCGGTCCACTACAAACTACATCCAGGCATCCCCTTCTGATCTTGGGAGATTTTTTCTTCACTATTGAAAATGTTTGAATACACACAAACTTCCAATATACGACAAAACTAAGACGCTACTTTCTTGGACTCTGTGAGCTTGACAACTTCGGTTTGACCTCTCTATCTCACCTACTAAGATCTCCTATTTTTTCATGATTAGGCCCTAGCCATATATCACTCAAACCAAGACCTCCTAGTCTTCGTGAAGAATAACAAGATTTCTTCTTGAAGTGAAACTATTCACTAAGAGATCACCTTCCTTGTTTGATACATATTTTGATTTTTCTTGAGTATTGAATACTCGGATAAAAACAATATAAACTCAATTCTAAAACCCTAAGTAGAGTACTCACAAGAACCTATTCTAAATGAGAAATTATGTAAAGGTTTTCACAAAACAGTTTTCAAAATTTCCAGAAAATAGATTTTTCTCACTTTCACTCTAAAACCAATCAAGAAACACAAACATGAATGTAATGCATGAAAAGCTCTAGATATGCATGCAATAATGTGAATATCTAAGCCTTATTCAACATGCTTTTATTCTCTAAACTCTTCTAATTCACAATATGAAAATGTATATTCAAAGATCTTATCGTTATACAAAATTATACAAGATTATGCATGATATGATGATATACCACATGGGCAAGAATTCAAGTATTTATACCAATCACACTGATACTTCTATTAATCGATTATAAATACACTTAATCAATTAAAGGGCTGTTAAAAATTGGTTTTATGTTATGTCTTATTCGATTATACAGTGACTTAATCGATTAACACACCAACAACATCGAATTAGTTAGTCACTGCATTCTGATAATCGATTATATAAAATACATAATCGATTATGCTGTATGAAAAATAGTTTCTTGACATATGGTAAACTACCTATATGATATATGAACATGCATTACATAGTTTTTCAAATATGTTACTTTTAATGCATATAACCATGTATGTAGATGCATGAGCCTACTTATCATATGATATCTAGATGTGATGTCTCAATTTTAATCTTGTTTATGTTAAAGCTCTTGTGAGAATTTCACCTAGGTTTACCTAACCTAGACTCGATCTAAGGCAATCATCTTAATACTTCTAATAAAAGTAAAAACTTACAACACCCTAAGTCTATATATGTAACCCTTGAGTCTTCGGCTCGTTGTTTGTTGTACAATCTTCAAGCTTACTTGTATGTCTGTTGTCTTCATCAAAACTCAGGTTAGCGTCAAATGTGCAAGTCTTGACTCTTTGCGCTTTCAATCTCCCTTTTTTGATAATGACAAACTCTACACCAAATCCTTGTTTGACGAGCTTGATGATGATCAACATGTGTTTGCAAAGGTTGGTTAATGTCAAAGTTGTGCTGCTCCCCCTCACTTTGTTCTCCCCCTCAACCAAGCAATGAGGTGAAAAGATTTAAGCAAGTGTAGGTAGCAAAGTCACAGAAGCTCAACAACATGAAACACTTCAAACAACAAAACAACCTTTCTCCCGTTTTTGACATTATCAAAAAGTATAGACATTTAAATGATAATAGCTGGTCAAAAGTAAGAAGAGATATAGTGGTTTGTGAAAATAAACTATAATTAATCATTACATTTAGACAATGATTGATTAACCAGTTTTAAGAAGATTGAACAAGTGCACAAATCACTGTATTTAATCGATTATTATTGGCATTTAATCGATTAAACTGACAAAAACTGAATATGGAGAAGTTTTATATGACATATCCAACATGTATATATGCAATCAGGCATGGAATGATCAATATTTATGATTTGTTCAAGTTAAGCATGTATTAATCAAACATATATCGTATACACACAAGATATGATCAAGATTCTCATAAAAACCACAATCCATAAATTATCGACATAATTAAACATAGCTCAACAATACATGAAATAGAAATTTGAAACTAGTACATAGCAAGAATTTTATCAAATGAAAACATATTACAAGCATAAAGACACAATGCCCAAATGAAATGAAGTACAATACCCAAAAGATAGAATAAATCATAAAACCTAACACCCTAAAAGCTAGACACTCCTAGACTATTCCTAAGGTGGTGAAAGTGGTCGTCTTGCCTGTGGATGCATGATGTCGTTGCTGGTACAGATAAGGAAGTCTAAGCGATTGATCTCTTCATTGAACCGTTAATTTTGTCTCTCAAACCCTCACTAAATCAAATTCCTCATAGACTCATAAAGTGTGTCAATGCGAGCATTGAACCGATGTTCCATAGCGTCCAAATGAGTTATCACGAAAGGTGGTCCTTAAGGCATAACAACAGCCTCCCCCTGATTCTCAGGAACCTACTCATCCATAGCAATAGGAACTTCTTCATCCGACAACTCTAAGTCCACAGTAGTGTTGTGATCTTCCTAGTACTACCAAGCATTATCATACTTATAAATTCTCATTTTGTGGATTAGGTTGTCACGAATCAAGTGCTCACATGAGTTCCTAGAGATGATCAACATATCAGATGTATCTATTTCTAGATGATCAATGATGCGGGATATGAAGATACCATAAGCAAGCCACTTGGTTGAAGTGGTTGAGATGCCATACATTACCTTTAGAATTTCCTCGGGCCAGTTAATCATAATGTTTTCTCGAATAGCAAACATAAATTTCAAGTCATTGATGGTTGGTTGGGCATGGTTTTTGTTTCTTTGAACAAGTATATATGCCACAGTATAATGCAGAAGTCAGTTTTCAACCGATAACGATCCAACCTTAGTTAACTCTTCTTACACATACAAGTGTGATCTTCTGAGACAAGATTTATACATCATTTGAGCAGTCTCCTAGGTCGCAACCGTCACTAGACAACCCACCCACATCCAGAAATAGGGTCTCATTCAGCTCAAATAATTTTCCCAAAACCATATACCAATAGCTTCCATTCTTATATATAAAGTTAGCATAAAACTCCCTAACTAGAGCACGATATATCTTTCTGTTAAGCTCAAGAAATTGGTTCACACCCTGAATTTCCAATCCGTGAGGAATCTTGATGCCTTTCAATACCATCCAAGCCATATCCGCGTAGCGACTGTAAGTTGGCTTCCTTCCTTGGAATTTGGCAAAGCGAGTTTCTTATAGAATTAGTGAGTAGTAGGGATCACCACAATCTCTTATATCACCATGACTTGATGAGGGGTCAGTTTCAATTCTCCTTGAACGATTAGCCATAGTTTTGACTCTCTTCTGATTTCCATATGCCATCTTTCTAGGATTAGAGTGGTTTAATCGATTATATAATCAATTTAGGATGATTATGGGCTAGGGTTTGGAATTGGGGAAAATTCTAGGTTTTCGAATTTATGTTGAATTGGGGGCTAATTGATGACAAATTAGGCTTCTTAGGGCTCGGTTTGGATTGAGATTTGATTAGGATAGATCAATTTCACCAATTGATTGAAAAAGGGTAGGAATTTTGGGCTTTAGGGTTTGAAAAATCATTCCCAAACGTATATTGAATCTGATATACCTTACTGCCGTTAATTTATTAAAGCACCTATTAATCGATTAAGACCCATTAAAGTCTTAAGCAGTTGAGCCCAGTTAATTGATTGAAGATAGAGATTTTCTAAAAGCTTAAGCTATTGGAACTACGTTTAATCGATTATGACACAGGGTAATTGATTAACATCAGTAAAATTATAGATTTGAGTACATTTTTGAGATTGACATGGCATGCTAAGACACTTAAACTAAGAATCTATCCTAGACAGAATCAAAAACTTTTAGCACATAAACATAGAATCATGAATCAAAATTTATAAGCACAAGGGAAATATGCATTCAACATATATCACATAGATAAGCATATTGATCATGCAAAGGCACATAACACCATTAATCAAACTAGTTGAGATATTGCTCATCAAGAATTCCATGTTCTCATCTAAGAACAAAGAATGAATCACGTGGAAGGGGCTTGGTGAAAATATCCCTAGTTGTTTAGTGATTTCAAAAAATTCATGTACACAATCACCTTTTTGAACATGATCATGCAAGAAACGATGCCTTATTTATATATGCTTAGTTCTAGAATGCAAAACAAGATTCTTGGATAGGTTTACGGCACTTGTATTGTTGCATTAAATCGATATCTTTTCTAACTTGAGACCGAAATCCATAAGTTGATGCTCCATCTAAAGCATATGAGCGCAACATACACTGGCGACATTGTACTCCCTTCGGTGGTGGATAAAGCAAAACAAGTTTGCTTTTTGTTGTACCATGACACTAAGGAGGTGCCTAATAGGTGGCAAGTTCCACTAGTGCTTTTCCGATCCAATTTACACCAAATGAAATCAGAATTGGAATATCCTACCAAGGATAGTGAGTCATCCCTAGGAAACCATAATCTGATATTAAGGGTTCCATTTAGATGTCTCATTATTCGTATAATAGAACTAAAGTGTGATTCTTTAGGCATAGATTGATATCTCATGCACATGCAAACGCTAAACAATATATCAGGGCGACTCACAGTTAAATATAATAGAGAGTCTATCATTCCACAATATTTAGTTACCTCTACTGCTTTTCCTTTTTCATCTTTGTCTAAGTAGAATGAGGATGACATAGGAGTGGATGCTTCTTTGCACTTTTCCATCTCAAACTTGCGAAGCAACTCTTTGCAATATTTCGACTGGTGGACAAATACACCACTTTGATTAATTTGTAATCCGAGGAAGAAGGTAAGCTCTCTCATCATTGACATTTCAAATTCACCCTGTATCAAACCAGAAAACTCCTTGCACATGAGGTCATTAGTAGCTCCAAAGATAATATCATCAACATATACTTAAACTAATAAAACATGATTATATGATTTTTGGATAAAGAACATTGTGTCGACTTTTCCCTTTACGAATCATTTTTCTAACATAAAAGTACTCAGTCTATCATATCAAGCTCGAGGAGCTTGCTTTAGGCCATAAAGTGCCTTTTTAAGTTCATAGACATTGTTCGGGAACTTATAGTTTTAAAAACCAGGTGGTTGCTCAACATAAACCTCCTCTTGAATGAATCCATTCAAGAAGGCGCTCTTGACATCCATTTGGAACAATATAAAATTCATGATCGACGCAAATGCTAATAGCATCCTAATGGCCTATATCCTCACAACAGGGCATAGGTTTCATCGTAATCGATACCTTCCTCTTGGTTGTATCCCTTGGCCACAAGTTGTTTCGTATTATTAAGCCATATTCATCAAGTTTGTTTCTGAAGACCCACTTAGTGCCTATTATCAGATGGTCTTTTGGTTTGGGGACCAAGTCCCACACATTATTATGTTCAAATAGGTTTAGCTTTTCTTGCATAGCTATACCCTAGTGTTCATCCTCTATGGTCTTAGGCTCTATTTGAGATACGAAAGCTACGGAATTACAAAAATTACACAAAGAATTATGGGTTACCACCCTTGTAGAGATATCACCTATTACTTTATCAAGTTGATGGTCTTTTGATCATCCTAAGCCTTTTGTCCTTTTCATTAAGCATGGTCCTCGACAGCTCCTCTAATATGCGACTTTTCCTCTCAACAACACCATTTTGTTGAGGAGTTCTAGGAGCCGAGTATTGGTGTCGGATCCCATGTTTATCGCAAAACTTGTCGAACAGGTGGTTCTCAAACTCACCTCCATGGTCACTACGTATATATACAATTTTCAGGTTATGTTGGTTTTGGATTTGTTTGGCAAGACTTTTAAAGGATTTGAAAGCGTCGCTTTTAGTACAAAAGAACAGGGTTCATGTAAACCTAGAGAAATCATCTACGATTACCAAAGCATAATAACTACCTCTGAAACTTATAATTTGAGATGGTCCAAACAGGTCCATATGGAGAAGCCCCAAAGGCCTTGTTGTTAAGATCACATTTTTGGCACAAATGAGTTCTTAACTTTCTTACACTTTTGGAAAGTGGCGTAAGCTTCTTTAGATTTGAAATTAAGTTTAGGTAGACCAATAACTAAATAGCAAGATGACAATTTATCTAAGTGTTTAATATGTATGTGCGTAACGTGTCTATGCCAAAGCTAGAGTCATTATCTCTAGAGATAAAACACTTTGAGAACAATATAGTGACATCATCCAAATTAACCATGTATATGTTGTTCATACAATGACCAATAAAATTAACATTATTAGATATATGACAAGTGCCAAACATACCTAAAAATCATACACTTTTATGGCACTTATCTTAAGCATAATTGAGAAAAACCAACTTAAAACAATACTTTTTGTATAAAATATCACAATTTGGTATATTTGTGTTCGTATTGCCTTTTTATGTATTTTGTAGGAAATAAAATGAAGAAAAGAAAAGAAAAGATTCATGGTTAAAAAGCAACAAAAGTCAAGAAAATCAAGGTGCTCAACCAGGCAGCTGAGCGTGGAACAAGCCCCGCTGAGCTGACCTGGCCACCTGCCTGACCTGGACCAAACTGCTGAACCAGGCAGCTGAGTGGACCTGCTTAGCCGCTCATCCTAGCAGCAGACTAGGCCTGACACGGTCATAAATATGCTTGACACGATCAGACACGAGCTTGGCACAAGACCAAGCTGCTGAACAAGCTGCTCAGCGGTCCAACCAAGCTGCTAAGCGGAGAACCAGACTCCTGGCCAGATCAGCAAGCACCAAGCCAAGTCTTAGTCAACTCGGTCAGAAGCTGCTGAACAAGCAGCTCAGCGGTGAAGCAGGTGCGCTGGGCGGTGCTTACCAGACTTGACTTAACCATCAAGCAAACCATGAAGTCATCCATGACCTCACCTCAAGTAGCCCACCATAGGCTTTTCAGAAGTAGCTCACAATAGCTAGGTCTCATAGCCCACAACTAGCTTTGGTGAGTCATACACAAAGGTGACTAAGCTACTTGGTCAAGAGACCAAACCCATACTGAAGGGTTTGGTCAGCTGCTGAGCGGTCCAACTCAACAGCTCAGCGGTCTGGCATGAGGCCTATAAATAGGAGGTCAATTTCTTCGAGCAAAACAAATTGGAATACACCATTTCTTCATAAATTCCTCTAAAAAA
>NC_032018.1:9109793-9123952 GCF_001865875.1 Lupinus angustifolius
CTAACTTTTATTTATTGTTATTTACTTTCCGCATTTTATTTATTCTTTAATATCAACCTTCCTTAAGGAAGAAGTTTGGTTTGTTAAATAAAATGAACCCGAAAGGGAGTAAAAAAAATAATGGTCGTTAAATTTATTATTCTTTTGTTCTTTATTTATTTATTTGTATCTAACAACTAACTATTCATCACTTTTATATATTAGAATACCATTAAACCGGTGTTGGAATTTATTCCATAAACCGAGATGGTATTCAAAGGTACTTAATAATTATGTAATAGGTAATTGCTTCGATACCATTATACCGACGTTAGAATTTATTCTAACAAAGTCGAGATGGGGCAAAGAACGAATGACTTATTCACATGATTATTAAGAAAGTAGGTTGTAACTGGAATATTCTTGAAACCATTATACCGGCGTTGGAATTTATTTCAACGAAGCCGAGATGCCGAACAAAGAATAAAACCAAGTTCTCTTACTTACAAAAGGAACATAACAAAAATTATACTATTAATCTTTCAACAAATTGACCCTGCTGTCAGGACGATTTATTGAGAGGAGAAAACTCCCAACTAAAATAAAATAAACACCGAACTACCATTTCAACAATATACTATCACGAATAATGCAACAATTAGAATTGAAGGATACTCGGTTATCTTTATCGCATAATTGGAGGATACTTAATAAGTTGTGCTCCAAGCCTTCCACATAGAGCACATTCTTGATCATTGCTAGAGAAATATTGCCAATTGTTCCAACACCAAGCATCTTCCCTCGGTTGTTGTCGCCATAGGTGATGTACCCTTTGTCTTTAAGTGAAAGATCTAGGAATTTCGATCTGTTACCGGTCATATGCCGCGAAAAGCCACTATCTAGATACTAGTGTCCACCATGCGTTCGAAGGCATATCTACAAAATAGATTACTTGTTTCATTTAGGTACCCTAACTATATTGGGTCCCTTTTTGTTAGTAACCAAAGGACATTGTCCCTTTTTCACCAAAACATAAGTACTATTAGGCACACCATACTTTTTAATATAACATGCAACAGAGGTATAGCCATGACTACCACAGTAGAAACATGTACGCATGTGAATATGTGACTTTTAAAAAGTATGGACTACAGGTCTCCTATATGGCCTTTTCTTATTAGTTGGGGGTTTACATCCTATTCCCATATGATTACCATCATTTCTTGATTCAGCAAGTAATGTGTCTGGATTATCTCTTTTGTATGTGAGATTTGTGAGTTTTTCTTTTAAATTGGAATTCTAAATTTGTAAAGTCTCACAAGTATTGCATACAGCAGGTTGAGATAAGTTATTTTTAGAGCAATCACATGAGCTTCAAGAGTAGATTAAATCAAGAGTTTCATTATCTAATTTTAGTTCATCTAACTCTTTTTGCATTTTAATAATTTGTTGTTCATGTAGTAGGATTACTTGTTTTCTATCTACGCTAATCCTAGCAAGCTTTTTCAATTTCTCATGTAGGGGAGTCTCCGGAAGAAGATGAAGTGTCAGAATATGTTGGGTATCAGCAGGTCAGAATAAACCTAAAAGGGGGGCGGGGGATTGAATAGGTGTCGCGGATACCTTTTCCGCTTTTCCTATATTTGCGCAAAACTAAAACAAACTACAGTTAATCGATTATGCTTGGACTTAATCGATTAAACAATGCTCAGATATAATCGATTATGCTTGTGGATAATCGATTATCCTAACACTCTCACAACTTGATTCTTTCATTTCTTGAATAAAAAGTTACTGACTACCGAATTTTTACACAGTTAATTGATTAATGAGATTACGAAAAGACAGTAAACAGATTATAGCATGCAACTCATGTTAACACAATTAATCAATAAAGTAAAGACGAAAAGTAAAGAGATTAGGGATTAGAAAGAGGTACACAAGGAATTATATCCTGGTTCATTTGCGTTCTACTGCAAACTACATCCAGGCTTCCCCTTCTGATCTCGGGAGCTTTTTCTTCAACTATTGCAATTGTGAGTTTTACAAACACTTTACCAATTATAAAATCCGAAAAACTAAGCTGGTCTTTACTTAGCCCTATGAGCTTGACAACCTAGGTTTGACCTAACTCGACCGCCTACTAGGATCTCCTATCCTTTCGCAATTGGCCCCAACCTCGATATCCCTCGAACTAAGACCTCTTAGCCTCTTTGAAGATTACAAAGATCTCTCTCATAGTGAAGCAATTCACATAAAGATCAACTTCCTTGTTCAAACAGAATATATTGATTTGACTTGAGTACTTAATACTCGGATTCAACCATTGAAACTCAATCTAAAACATAAAGCAGAAAATCCACAAGATCCTAATTCTTAATGAACTTAATGCATTAGGTTTTCAAAAAATGATTCACACTCTTTTTAGAAAAAGATTTTCCTCACAAATCTCTAGAATAACATGTAAGAAATTGATGCATAGAAAACTAGAGCCTAGATGCAATGATGTTAATTTCTAAGCCTAAATCAGAATGCTTTCACTCCCTAGTTTTCCTAAATTCACTTTCTCACTGTAAAGCAATCTATGAAAATGTATGCACTCTAACAATTTTTGAAATTTTCAAGTTATGTCACATTGGCAAGAAATATATAATTTATAATAAACCTACTCATACTGATATTAATCGATTAACCTTCCATTTAATCGATTATATAGTGACTTAATTGATTAACGTTCTAACAAAATTAGATCAGTTAGCAACAGAATTCTGGATAATCGATTACCGTAACTACTTAATCAATTATACTGAGTTGAAAATGTTTTTCTTTGACGTAAGGAATGTATGGTAAACTACCTATAGGATATGCATATGCTTTACATAGTTTATCAAAATATATTACCTTTAATACATGAAACTATGTATATGTACACATGAGTCTGTTTATCATAAGGTATCTAGATGATATATCTCAATTTTAATCTTATTCTATACTAGCTCTTGTGAGACTTTCCACCTAAGTTTACCTAACCTAGACTCAAACTAAGGAATACATCTTAAGACTTCTAATTACAAGTAAACATAATAAAGTCTTGAATCTCTAGATGCAACCTATGAGTCTTCGGCTCGTTGTTTGTTGTATGATCTTCAAGCTTTCTTGTATTTGTGTTTGCTTCAAAAAAACTTCGGTTAGCCATAAATGTGCGGGTCTTGACTCTTTGTACTTTCATAAAATATCTCATTTGCCTCATCCTGACCACTCGAGTTGCAAGCATCTTGCGTTTTTACCATTAAGCATAGTTTCACAGACTCCTCCTCATCAGATGTACTAGATGTTGATTCCTCCTCGGGAGCATCCCATACGCTATATGCTCTCTTTTATTTGAAGTCACGAGGAGTGCTCTTCTCAAATTCAACCTTTTAGAGGTAGGTTGGACATTGTAGCCTCATATGTCCAGGATTCCCACATTCGTAGCAAGTGAAGCACTCCTTTGGGTTCTTTCCTTTCCTGGTTGATTCTCGCGCTTATTTCTTTTGGAACATCATGAATCCTCCTCTTCTATTCAATAATTTTCCAAATTTTTATACCAGGAGATTCATGGTTTCCTCATCCAGATTGGAGTCAGAATCATCATCCTCTTTCTCTTCTTGATCTTGTGAAGTGGTTGCCTTGAGAGAGATGTCTTTCTTTTTCCTATATGAGTCCTCATTCATCATGAAGCGCCCTAACTCCATGTCATGTTCTTGGAGTTTGCCAAACAACATAGCTAAAGGCATGGAATTCAAATCTTTTGACTCCATAATTGCGGTTACTTTCGGTTGCCATTTCCTGTCAAGATAATGCAAAACTTTGTTAGTTAATTCTCCTTTAGCAAAAGATTTATCAAGGGCAACTAAATGGTTAACAATGTCAGTAAAAAAAAAATTTCATTTCACTAATAGATTCGCATGGTAACATGCAAAATAATTCGTACTTACATGTTGGTACATTTAGCCTAGCGCATTTACCCTCGATTGTGCCTTCATGAGTCACTTGTAATGTGTCCCACATTTATTTCGCATTTTGGCACTACGATACTCTAAAGAGTTCATCATACAATATAGCCGATTTTATAATGTATTTAGCTTGAAGGTTATGTTGAACTTTTCTATGTTCATCATCAGTCCATAGACTTTTCGGCTTTTCTTTACGTTCATCGTCCACCAAGTGGCGTGGAACTAAAGGACCATTGACCACGAATTCCCAACTGTCCATGTCAATCCCTCAATGAAGATCTTCATATGCACCTTCCAGCAGGCGTACTCCTCGCCACTGAAAATCGGATGGTGGTTGATGGATGCATCATCGCCGAAAGGGTTTGTGGAACCCATCGTATTATCCTCTAGGATCGAATGAATACGCGGTCAAGCTAGAACTTTCATACTAGCTCTAATACCATTTGTTGGGTATAAACAGGTCATAATACACCTAGAAGGGGGGTTGAATAGGTGTCGCAGATCACTTACTCCGCTTTTCCTATATTTTGCGCAGAATAGAAAAATGTTGCACTTAATCCATTAAGCTTGGTTTTAATCGATTAACCAGTGTTGGACTTAATCGATTATGCTTGTGGATAATCGATTGTCCTGAGTTCTTGCAGTTCCTGATTTTATGGTTTCTTCAGCAAGTCACCGAATACCAATCCTTATACACTTAATTGATCATAGAGGATGCAAAATGATGTTAATACAGATTATAGTAGGTAACACAGAATCAATCAATTAACAAGAATATAAACACTAAAAGTAAAGGAGATCAACATTAGAAAATTGTACACAAGGAAATTTTTGTCCTAGTTCGTTTGCGGTCCACTGCAAACTATATCCTGGCCTCCCCTTCTGATCTTGGGAGAGTTTTTCTTCACTATTGAAAATGTTTGAATACACACAAACTTCTAATATATGACAAAACTAATACGCTACTTTCTTGGACTCTACGAGCTTGACAACCTTGGTTTGACCTCTCTATCTCGCCTACTAAGATCTCCTATCTTTTTGAAATTAGGCCCCAGCCAAGTATCACTCGAACCAAGGCCTCCTATTCTCCGGGAAGAATAAAAAGATCTCTTCTTGAAGTGAAACTATTCACCAAGAGATCACCTTCCTTGTTTGAGACATATTTTGAATTTTCTTGAGTACTAAATACTCGGATAAAAAAATGGAAACTCAACTCTATAACACTAAGCAGAATACTCATAAGAACCTATTCTAAATGAGAAATTATGCAGTGGTTTTCGTAAAACAGTTTTCATAATTTCCAGAAAACAGATTTTTCTCACTTTCACTCTAAAACCAATCAAGAAGTACAAGCATAAATGTAATGAATGAAAATCCCTAGAGATGCATGTAATAATGTGAATTTTTAAGCCATATTCAACATGCCCTTATTCTCTAAATTCTTCTTATACACTATATGAAAATGTATATTCAAAGATCTTCTAGTTATGCAAAGTTATACAAGATTATGCATGATATGATGATATGCAACACATGCCAGAATTCCAGCATTTATACCAATCATACTGATACTGCTATTAATCAATTATACATACACTAAATCGATTATACAGTTACTTAATCGATTAAAACACCAACAACCTCAGATTGGTTAGCCACTGTAATTCTGATAATCAATTATATACAATACATAATCGATTATGTTGTATGAAAAATAGTTTCTTGATGAATGGTAAACTACCTATATGATATGCGAACATGAAATACATAGTTTTTCAAATATGTTATCTTTAATGCATATAACCATGTATGTAGATGCATGAGCTTACTTATCATATGATATCTAGATGTCATGTCTCAATTTTAATATTGTTTATGTTAAAGCTCGTGTATGACTCCCACCTAGGTTTATCTAACCTATACTCTATCTAAGACAATCATCTTAAGACTAATAATAACAATAAAAACTTACAACACCCTAAGTGTATAGATATAACCTTGATTGTTCGGCTTGTTTTTTGTTGTACGATCTTCAAGCTTACCTGTATTTCTGTTGTCTTTATCAAAACTCAGGTTAGCATCAAATGTGCAAGTCTTGACACTTTGCTCTTTCATTAGTAAACATCTTCACTAAAACTTTGGCTAAAGAACCATTTTATAAGATTAGATGAGAATTGGGCATACTTGATGAAGTTTACTGGTGCTAAAACTTATTTATATGCTTATATGTTTTGCTTCATTATAATTATCATATGCATACTTGTGCTTATAATTGTTTATAGATGCTTCAATTTCACATTTTTGGGGTATATAATAGATTACTCCTAATAAGTTACTGATTACCAGATATCAGATAGCCTGAAATTTCATAAACTCAAGACGATAATCGAATACTCACATAGAGTAACCGATTAATTTGAAAAAGAGAATATGGGTAACCGATTACTCACCTGGAGTAACCGATTACACTAAATTTTATTTAAAGAATTTTCTACATTTTTCAAACTTCATCCTCCTCATTCACACCTCTTCAAACTGTGGCAATCCCTCACCATTTCGAAAAATTTTCATACTCAACCATTTTTAGTGATTTTTGAGTCTATTCATATCATATTTTCATTTCCAAACACATTGCAACCTTCATTTTTGTGTTTGGTGGCTTAAATTAAAAAACCCCAATTCTCAAATTCCCAAAACCTAGATTTTCAAAACCTTCATTTTCATGGCTTCAACTTCCAAAACCAAGAAAGAACAAACCAATGTGGCTCCGATGAGGCAAAAAATCTCTTATGAAGCTAATTCATTGGACTTGGCTCGACTTCTTGCTAACGAGGAACAACACAAGGTGTTCACGGAGCATTTTATGTAGAGACCCAATTTCGCTCCAAAATTTGGTAAACTACACTCTTTTGAGTCTCATGATTTCATTTTCCCACCCTTAGCGATATTGAACTAGAACTGATGTATGATATTAATCAAAATGTCTCGATTAATTGGACACTGATGGTAAGGAGACAAATGTGGGCATTTATAGGTGATTTTGGACCCTTACCTTATGTTATCATCATATTTGCCATGCTTGAGCATTTTGGGGTATCTCTTGCTGGAGAGTCTAAGATCATACTTGATGCTCGTGATAATAAGATCGATGTGGATGTCATCCATAAAATGGGATTCTTTCAAGATACCACTGATATGATCTATAAGCATCTTGTTGATCATCAGATTGCTCAAACTAAAAAATCCCTTCGATGACCCTCCTACACAATAAAACTTTTCATTCTATATTGATTCATCGTTGTCCGGTTCCATGCCTTCCAATCAAATGGTTATGGGTGAGATATTCTCAATTCAAGACTACATCACAACAAGGATGGATGATCTTGATACTGCAAATCAACAAGTCCAAGCAAAACTTCATAGATTGTCAAATCGATTTGATTATATGGATTTCAATGTTGAACATGTTGGGCCAGAATCGTAGAGTAGTTTGACTAGGATTTGTGTAGTTTGTTTTGTTGTTGTTGCTACTGAACTTGTTGGATGTTTTGTTATGTACATGGATTTAACTTTTATTTTTTTCTTGTATGAACGGATTATGCTTTACTGCTAGTTAATGCTATGGCATTTCAGTTATCCCATCATCTTATGGCATTTCCAATTATTGAAGTTCTTACTATTTTTACTAAATTTTGAAATTGACTTCAAAATAAGTCAATATATATCTTGTTATCCTTTTAGTAAATATGCATATATTAGGCTGGAAACCTAAACTTTCCTTCTTTTTTGATGAAGTCAAAAGGGTGAGAAATGTTGGAGTGTGTACTTTTTTTGTCAAAACTTATTTCAAGCACGACCTTAAACACAAAAAGGGAGCATACAAGATAGAGGGAGCATACAAAGTAACAATAAAAAATCTTATGAACTATGTTGATCTGCTGATCTCAGAAAAACTATAATTTCAAAAGGTATTGGTCTGCCATTATCAAAATGAGGGAGATTGTGAAGAAGATATTGCTCCTGACCTTGGCACAGTTTTGATGAAGACACCAAGTTCATACAAAAAGAAGGAAAAGGGGAGAAGATGTTGAAGACAAAAGAATATCAAGCTTCAAATAAATTTTAAGTCTTCAATATGTACTTCTATTATTTACACTCTAATATTATTAGTGAACAATGCTCTAATAAAATATTAAAACTATTTTGAAATGAAATTTGAAACTCATAGACAAAGTAAAACAAATTTCAAAGTGCTAAGTAACAGGATACTAGACCTAGGTAACAGGTTACATAGACTGTGTAACAATGAGGAGCAGGTTACTAGGACTGTGAAACAGGTTACCTAATTGAGTAAAAATTTGCCCAAAATTGTTTACATAGTGTAACCGATTACTACAATGTAGTAACTGATTATTTCTCAGATAGAGAGTTTGGATAATTGATTACATCGTCGTATAATTGATTACACGGAGTTCTTATAACTAGATTTTCAAATCCAAACTAAATAGATTTCATTCAAACTCAATGAATTTCATTTGAATCATTTCCCAACTTCATGGAACGGTATATTGGTTGATTGGAAGCCTATTTAATGGCATTAAGACACCCAATTGAAATATACTTGATAAAATCTGAATATACGAATTACTCAAACTTTCAAATACAATTATCTGCACTTTTTCTTGCAAAATTTGTTCTAAACTTTCAAATTCTTTCTGAAGTTGCTTTAAGTGCCAAGTTCTAAAGTTTCCAAACCTAATTATTTTCAAGAGAATTGTATACTAAGTGTATTAAGTAAGAGGATTGAAAGTTATAGAATTGTTATATCTTGTACAGGCAATCTTGTCAGTATTTATTCTTCAAAATCTATTGTATAACTTGTCATCACAAGGGTGTGGTGAGAAGGGGAAAGAGAATACTTGGAAAGGTTAATTTCCAAGGATGTAAGGTATTTGTGAGTGTGTAAGGTACAAGGAGTCTTGGGGAGAGAAAATGTAATTACAACTCAAGATATCTAGTAAAGAAATCTCTTATGCTGCAAGAGTACTGGACGTAATCTTAGGTGGACAAGAAGGTGAACAAGTATAAAACATTATGTGTTCTTTCTCTCTTCTCTCTACTATATCTTTTTTATTTTTGAAGTTTTTGTTTGGTAATCTTTCTACAATATTTTTGTTGCGTAACATTCTGATATCAAAATAAAAAGAATTGATCATTACTGCATACAACTAATTCACCCATTTATTTGCCATATAATACTTACAAAAAAGAAAGGAGAGTTCGGAGAAATCCTAAGTTAGAAGTGGTAAGGCTATATATTAAAAGCTAGGTCCAAGAGGTTCTCGGTGGATTATATCGATTAATTGTAGAAATTTGTTAATTGATTCAGTAAGCTGTTAATTCATTATATCGGAAAAATCAACGAATATCTTTCAAAACTGAAAAGTTTGAATTATACACAATACACATATTTACCCTCCCTCTACGTGTGTTAGACCCATTGTTATCCAACAGCGGAATCAGCCACCTGGAGATTGGTGAAAGATATGGATCCTGATATGGAAGTGCATTAACATCTAGTAGGCCACAGAGAGTCTCATCACCCTGTGGGTTACGAACTATATGACAAACCCTAAAAAATGAGGTGGAAGCATATGTGGATGTCATATATGATAGCTTAGAAGCATGAATTCGTGAGGTTAATACTCGTCTAGAAAGAGAATGTGAAACAAGAAGAAGGGAGAGCTTCCCACTCGTCATGTTCCAAAAGAACCGCTTCAAGCCTCCATATGGTTGACCAAACTCAGGACATCCACACTTGTCAAACTTCACCTAGGGTTGATCTAACTCGAGAGGATCATTGCTAAGAAACAACCTATACTTATAGGGAAATAATACCCCCTCGAAGGGAGAGGATAATTAAGAGCTTCCTCCTCAGAGGACAACCTTGAACTGAATGGAGGAAGTGATCAACGAGACTCATAAACCATAAGAATTTGTCAGATTAATTATGGCGGGAGTCATCTCCACCTAAGAATCCTCCCAAAACCTAGGGACAATGGTCATCCATGTCTATTGGGGTAAAAGACACCTCATGCAAGCCAAAATACTTCGGCCAAACTCCTCTAATGTATGTTAAGACCTCAATTATTTAGAACATGTTCATAATGTTATTCATCTATAGTGTTGACGATTCCAAATATATCAAGAATGATAGTCATGAAATCTGAATGTTGTAATCTATCTATACAAAGTTTAAGTCGCACAATCAAAGTTAGAAGATGGCAACTTGAAGACAAACTTAATTTTCAGCTTCGTCTATGTTCTTGAGAAGATTCAAAAAATCTGAAGAAAAATCGAAAAATTTATGTGTTCTTAATTCGTAGTTTTAAGAACTTTTCTTGAATTTAATTTTGTTTAGAATCAAAATTTAAATTTGATAAGTATATTAAACAAGTAACTATTAAAATAATGAACATTTTTTTATTTTTTTTAAAAGTATGCAAACTTAATTTTATTCATAATAGAAATTTAAAACTAATTAAGAATTATTCAGAATAGAATAAAAAAACAATATCATTGAGAGTCAAACAAAAGAAACTTTTTACCGTCGTGTAAAGTAAATTTTTTAGTAATAAATTTACACTATAACAAAATGTACTTTAGAAGTGTTTGTTTTAGATTTTAGCTACAATAAAAATGATTGCAAAAACCTTTACCAATAATTAGACATTAGATGGCACGTTCAACATCACCAAAAGCCTTTCCAACAATCATAAGGAGTGAGATTAAAAAACTCAATAAATTACCAGCAAAAGATATACATTTCAGCAGTAATTAACACTGCCACTAAAACTGATTTTGGAATTTCCTTCTCTGCTTATTTCACACAAAATAAAAAAAAAGTTTTTTTGAATAACAACAATCACGTTAATCAACTAATATGAGATTGTTGTAAAATAATTACATATTTCAACTTCTATTATATAGAAAGAAATTAGGGATGACAACGAGCACGGGCGAGCACTGCTAATAGCTATCCGCTACCCGTTTTGAAATATGATATTATTATTTGTACGGATATCCACATGTAAGTTTTTTGCGAGTATTTTTGGGCACCCGGGGTACAATGGGTACCCGTAGTTTTCCTACGTTATCATGAATTTCTAACTTTCTACTTCTATTATGGTTTGTATGATATGAAACTTAATTATTTTTGTTCCTTTTATTTGAACATTTGACAAAAATGCTAAATCTATTAGAGTTTTCTAATTGTGTGATTTGTTGTTCCCATTTCTTAACAAAAAGTATATTTTCTCTTTGAAAGACATGTATGTTTCTACACATGTAATGATATTTGTAGGATATTTCACTATCAAATTCAATAAAAGATGTAAACATAAAAATGTAAACAAAGTAAAAGGAAAAGATCTCTATAGTGTAATGAAGGTTAGGGTAATGTACATTTTATTTTAAATAAAGGTAATATAGCAATCACATAAATAACGGGTACCACAATACTCATACACGCCCATATGTACTACGAGTATTTTTAAAAACTCATTTGTAAAATCTGTGGTACTCGTTTGAGACTCGTGCTCGTACAGATTTTATTTGTGGGTACTCATAGGTACGGGTTTTTTGTCATCCTTGAAAAAACGTTACATTATATTAGATAACAGGATATGTCGTCCGGAACAAAATTGTTTATAATGAAAAAATGCATGTTGTTTGAACACCTAATAATAGTCATAAACTTATATATGAGAGAAATTATATACTATCAGTTTATCATTCATTTTTTATCATTATTTACTCTTCACAAATTTAATACCAATTAATGGTGGATGATGTACTAGTTGCGTATAAATGAAGATATATCATAAATAACTTTGTTTAATCAAAATCATATTTTACAAGACAATCATGTGTGCTGACAAAAAGAATTAAGTGAGAAAAAACTAGAAGTTTATATGTTATATGAGAAAATTAATTATCAACGTTAGTTATACAAAAAATTTCACTTATAATTGGGCCAACTATTTAATAAGTTTACCTACATATTACTCTCTCATAATAAATTTTATTTTTTTAATCTCAAATATTTATGCTCCATTTGGTTGTACAAAATAAAATAAGAAGATAGAAATATATAAGAAAGAGTCTCAAAAGAGAGAGAGAGAAAAAAAAAAGAAATGGAGTAGACTTTTATGTTGTTTAATTTTAGAGGGGAAAAAAAGGAAAAATCTCTCTCAACCTTCTCTTCCATTTTCTCTCTCATGAGAGGGCAAAAAATCATGTGGGTCCCACTTTACTTTTCTTTCTTTCTTCCCATACTCTCTTATAAATCAAATAAAAGAAATATAGTATTTCTCTTTAACTTCTCCCCCCTCTTTTAATTATATCAAATGCAACATCTACTAAAAGCAAAGGGTTTCTTATGCAGCGGTGAGAAAAGCAAGGGTTTCTTGCGCAGTGGTGAGAAAAAGCAAGGTTTCTTGCGACACTTCTTGCAGGCATGAGAGCTGCTCTTCTCTTTTGGGCATATTGTTCTCTTCATCTTCTCTTCCTCTATTTTCATCAATGGAAAACGAAGCTACGGTGTTCTCTACTGCAACATCTCTCCCACCCCCCACCCCCTGGTGAAGTCGCCTGAACTCCAAGGTCAGCCACAAATCCTACTCTCAAAGTCTCCTTCCGTGATAGGCTCATGATATTGTGGTCTTGTTACCACCAAAAGAAGAAGTGGACTTCTTGGCCAAGAATTTGGGAAGAATTGAACTGGAAGAGGGGAACCGGTTGCATCCTAAAATGTATGTTGCTGACAGTGTGTTTGAAGAATTATATAACCATTGGAAAGATGCTCAAGTGGTGAAATTAATTGGCAAAATCTAGGTTTCCTTGCCACGAAGGAGCGGCTGAAATCTGTCTAGAAATTGGTTGGAAGCTTTGACATCGTATATGTGGACAATGGCTTCTACATGGTGAAATTTGAAAGAGCTATCGTGGCTGATTTATGGCCTTTGCTAAGTTGTGAGGACATGGTCATCAGAGTTTGCATCACCACTAGCTAAACTTGATGTACTTTGACCCTAGCGCTCTTACGCTAATGGTGGCAGCCGTGGGCAAGCCTATAAGAGTCGACACCAACACTCGTAATATTGAAAGAGGTTGTTTTGCGAGTGTGTGTGGAGATTGACCTAACTCAACCAGTGGATGGAAAAGTATGCATGCGATGCAATTGGTATAAGGTCCAATATGAAGGCCTTCACATGATTTGTACCACGTGTGGATGTTATGGCCATTATGCTCGTAATTGTAAGAAGGACAATGATAGCATGCCACAAAAGGAGATAGTCGAGCTTGTGAAATTCTCTCCCGAGTCAGGATGGGCGGATCTAGGGAATCCTAATAAGAATGGAAGTGTCACTAACAAGGGGACCAACAACCACGATTCTTCGATGAAGGCCCAAAATCTAACAATGTTGATAACGAAAGCTTAGACGAGAACCTTCAGGACAAAGACCATGGGGACTGGTTAATTGTTTCCCGCAGAAAGTGGAACAAAAAACCTAAAAGTGAAATCAAATCTTTCGGTTGTGACCCAAGGGGTTATGACAACCCGTTCAATATTGGCGGCTGTCTTGGGAATAATCAAATAAAGTCCAAATCTTATGAGCATGCTCGGGATAAACAAGGTGTCCATCAGAAAAGGCAACGAAACGAGGGACCCTCTCTAGGGCTTGATGCCACCAACTCGTCAAAATAGGAAGGTGAAAAGCTTTCGAGTGATGTTTAGAATGGTGATTTTAGCAAAAGTAAATTCAAGAATAAGGTTAGGGCCTCTAAGAATACTCTTCGTCCAGGGCACATTGGGGTTGTAATGTATTCTATGATGCCGGTTAGAATGGTTAGTCCTAATCACCTTTCATTTATTGAGGATTCTGATACTGAACCGACAAAGAATAATCATTTAAGGCCTAGCAAGGATGATTTCCTAGCCCCAGTGATCTACATGGTAGAGAACATGGACCTAGTGCCCGAAATCCAATGGACAATGACAATGGAGGATAAAGGACATGATACTTTCATGGCTTAGGTTCATCCTAAAGTTTGGCGGTACTTTCCTTTCTCGTTGTTTTTATGATTGAATTCAATAACTTTTCTATTATTTCTTGGAATATC
>NC_032018.1:9124052-9131289 GCF_001865875.1 Lupinus angustifolius
GGGGCTGCTAGCAGGAGTGCTAAGATTTTTTTGTGGGAGTTGATTTCTAGACATCATTCTAATATTTTTGTTGTATATGAAACAACATTCCTTTCGATCGCGTTAAAGTTTTTTGGAATAAGCTCGGATATTTATCAGTTGCTATTGAGGAATCTAGAGGGTATTTAGGTGGAATTTGGATCTTAGCAACCCATTGTAATTTCACTTTCAACATCATCTCCCAATTCCATCAGGTTGTGACCATCAGAGTTGCCTTAGGAGATAAGTGTTCGGTCCTCTCTGTTGTGTATGTCAGTCCGACTCCTTTTGTTAGAGCTTTGCTTTGGGATCATCTTATTCATATTTGGAGCTCCATCTTTGTCCCTTGGCTTCTTACTGGAGAATTTAACGAGATTCTTCTGCCTTCGGAGGTAAGGGAAGGTAACTTTTCCTTAGTTCGGTCTACTATATTTGTTGATTTGATTTATAGGTGTAATTTACTTGACCTTGGGGCTATCGGAGGGAAATTCACTTGGGTCCAGAATTGTCAAGGAGGGAGACAGGTTTTCAAATGTCTCGATGTGGCCTGGATGATGCAGATTGGCGTATTTGTTTCACTGATGTTGTGGTTAAACATTTATGTCGTGTCTACTTTGATCATAATCTGGTTCTTCTTCGTTGTGGAGGTTATCCCTGTGATATGGGTAGTTGTCCCTTCCGGTTTGAGGCTGCCTGGATGAGCCATCATGATTACTCTACCTTGGTCAAGAATTCTTGGAACTCTGATAATCATTGCTTTATGGCCAAGTTGGATGCTCTGAGATCTGATGCTTTATAGTTCAGTAAGCAGTTCTTTGGAAATGTTTTTAGTCAGAAAAGGCTTCTTCAGGCTCGTCTTCTTGGTGTCCAAAGAAATATAGAAAATTTTGCTAAATCCAGTCTGTGGAGATTGGAAAAAATCTTATCTCGTGACCTCTAGGAAGTGCTACAGAGAAAGGAGATGCTTTTGTACCAGAAGTCTAAGGAGAAGTGGGTTAAATATGGTGATAGGAATACAAAGTTTTTTCACACTCAGACGGTTATTCATCGGTGAAGGAACCATGTCAGCGGTCTCTTCATTAATGATATTTGGTGTGCTGATAAGGAATTCTTGAAGAGAGAAGCTACCTATTATTTCAAAAATATGTTCGCCAATACTGATGCTTGTAGTCCTAATTCTCTTAATTCTATTCAGCTGCCTCGGCTCAGTGATGATGTTTGTGTCTCTATGCTGAAACTTCTTTCTATTCAGGAGCTTTAGGTTGCCCTTGGCTCTATGGGTTCTTTCAAGTCTTCGGGCCCAGATGGTTTCCAACCTATTTTCTTCAAATCTTATACGAACGTTTTTGCCGAAGATGTCTTAAGAGAAGTGCAATATGCCTTTGCTACGGGTACCTTCGATGCTAGTCTGGCAGAAACTTTGATAGTCCTAATCCCTAAACTCGATCCTCCCACTCGGCTTAGAGATTTCAGGCCAATAAGTCTTTCCAATGTAGTCTTCAAACTTATCACAAAAGTTCTTGTGAACAGACATGACTGATAATGATATCATCGCCCAGGAGGTTATTCACCATATGCACCGAAAGAAGGGGAAGAAAGGTATCTTAGTCTTCAAGATTGATCTTGAGAAAGGTTGCGACCACATCAACTAGGAGTTTCTTCACTTGACCCTTACGGATTTCAGCTTTCCTCATAAAGTAATTGACTTAATTATAAATTGTGTCATTGTTTCTTCCTTGTCTATTATTTGGAATGGCAATCGGCTGGAGAGTTTTAATCCCACTAGAGGGCTTAGTCAATGGGATCTTCTTTCACCATATTGTTTGTTCTCTGCATGGAGAAGCTAGTTGTGTTTATCAATAACAGAGTTCAAAATGGCATCTAGAGACCTATCTCTATTGCTAGAGGGGGTTCAACTATATCCACTTGTTCTTTGCAGATGATTGTCTTCTTTTTGTTCAAGCCAAGGCGGCTCAGGTCAAACTTGTCATTAATTTTCTGAGTGACTATTGCAAGGCTTCAGGTTTAAAGATTAATCTTGAGAAGTCTAAGGCTATGAGTTCTAGGAATACCAGTAGAGCCAAGTGTGATAAATTTGTTAGGATCTTTGCCATTCATTTTAAAAATGATCTTGGTAAGTACCTTGGCTTCCCTCTCATCTCAGGTCGTGTAACGAAAAACCACTTTAGCTATATAATTGAGCAGAAATCCCGTCTAGTCGGTTGGAAGAGCAAGCTTCTTAATAAACCTAGTCGTTTGGCCCTTGCTTATTCTGTTATGTCCATTATTCCTATGTATACTATGCAAAATTTCTTGCTTCCTATGGGTATTTGTGATACTATAGACTCTATGATTCGTTCTTTTCTTTGGGGCAAGAATAACAATGATAAAAGCTTCTCCCTTGTGAGTTGGAATAAAGTTGATCGGCCTAAATGCATTGGAGGTCTCGGTTTGCATATGGCCAGGACTACCAACACTGCCATGTTGGATAAGTTAGTTTGGAACATGTTGAATAATCAAAACAAGCTTTGGGTTAAGATTCTTCAACACAAATATGTTGGCAACCATAATATCTTAAATTTACGCCATAGGAACAGATCACCTGGAGGGCGATCATGCATGACGTTGTGCACTTACATGATGGGTATCAAGTGCGGATTAGTTATGGTGATATCTCTTTTTGGTATGATAATTGGACATCTCTAGGTCGGTTATCCACGATTCTACTCTTAGAGTCAAGGATGTTTTTGATGATCGAGGTTAGCATGTGAATCGCCTCAAGACTCGATGATCCCTGCCCAGGTCTTTCAGTCTATCTTATCTGTTCCGCATACCTTCTCCATTGATGTTAGTGATGAATTGGTGTGGAAGGGTGAAGTGGCTGACACTTACTTTGTTAAAGTTGGATACCGTTAGCTTCTAACTCAAGATCAACAACTTAATCAAATGATTGTCTGGGCTTGGATTTGAAGAAATTTTGTTCCAAAAAAAATTCGCTTTCTCCTTTAGCAGATTTGGCACAGGGCTCTCCTATGCAATGCTATGAGATTTAATCGAGTTATTTATCCTTCGGTTAATTGTAGTTTTTGCACTAACAATGTTGAGGATATGTGTCATTATCTCAGAGATTGTACTATAGGTGCCTCTATTAGGCACTATCTTCCTATGTCACATGTTATGGATTTCTTTACTTCACATTTTTATGATTGGCTTACTAAGTATGGTGTCGCGTCCCGATTTTCGGTTGCACGACTTTGTTTAGAGTCGCCACTACATTTTATAGTTAAAAATATAGAAAAATCTTTTAAGCCCAATTACCTTGGACTTTTTTTATTTCATTAAATTATCTGGTTAATTAATTAATTATTAAAATGAACAAATTTATTTATTTTTATTATTGTGTCTAACAAAATTGATTTTGGTCCTACGTATACCTATTAAGGGAATCAAGGCTTACGTAGTTCTTTAGATAGAAAAACGTTTGTTGGTTGGGTGTATTTTAATTAAAGAAAATATATTTTTAGTCAAAAATGTTTATTTTGTATGTTTATTTATTAGTGAAAAAAGTTTTTATTTGGTTAATTTTTGTCATTTATTTAATTAAGAAAATATAATTTAATTGATTTTGAGATTTAATCAGTTGAAAAGAAGCGGCGTAGCGCGACCTTTCGAAGATGGTTTGAGAAGAAAGAGGCATCTGGGGCGATTTTCTCTTCATCTTTGATTAAGTCTCAAAATTATTTTATTTTTTGAAAAGTACTTGTTATCATGTTTCATTTATAAAAAAAAGTTCAATTTTTTATTAGTCACAATTCTAATTATTTACATAAAAGAATTTTATAAGTTATCAAAAAGGTTTGATTAATTGGTAGATATATAAAAATGATTTTTTGCTTTGCTACTTTTACCATGTTAAAATATATTCTATTAACTCAAATAATTTCATTAATAGTTATCTTGATTTTATTTAGTGGAATCTCATTATTTATTAATGACATTTGGTGATCGATTATAGGAAAATAATAAATCAATTGCAAAACATAATGACACAAAAAACAGTTTTGATGACCTTTTCCAAAAGAATAGGAATTCTTTTTGTCTATGGTGTTTGTTCCTACTTTCAACAAAATTTTGATTTAACAAATATCATTATTAAATCTCTACACGGTACAATAAATAAATTATTTATAGAAAAATTATTTTTACAGACTTAATATTAACATTGTGATATAACAAAGTGATGAACTAGATCAAATACAGACAAACCTGGTTACAAAGGAATGAGATTTTTAGCACTGTAGGGAATTAGATCATGTGTTGCAGTATGGAAGCTATTGATTAGTACAACACATTAGAGCTAGCTATGTGGCACGCTAGGATCAAAGCAAGCTACGTTGATCAACTCTCATGGTTCTGGCTGAGAAATAAAGTTATACATTTTTAGTACTTTTTTGGCATTTCTTGGAATTGCTTTCTTTTGGGTATTTCTTGGAATTGTTGGGAATGATGACTCCTTTTTTAGAGGTCTTTTGTTAGAAAGAGTTTTTCTTGAGAGAACCTTTCTTTTGTGTGGAATCTCCCACTATAGGGAAATAGATCATGTGTTGCAGTATGGAAGCTATTGATTAGTACAACACATTAGAGCTAGCTATGTGGCACGCTAGGATCAAAGCAAGCTACGTTGATCAACTCTCATGGTTCTGGCTGAGAAATAAAGTTATACATTTTTAGTACTTTTTTTGGCATTTCTTGGAATTGCTTTCTTTTGGGTATTTTTTGGAATTGTTGGGAATAATGACTCCATTTTTAGTACTCTATTTATAGACTATGACTTATCACATGTGCTTAATGAGGAGAATATCTCCCATTAATTGTTTAGAGGATGTTAAGGGAAATAAATCATATTTGCAGCATAATCAAATTGATTTGAAATTTGCTTGATTTAATTTGATTTGCTTATTCTCATATTGCAACCTTAATTTACTTGATTCCAAATCTCTAAAGGTTTAATTTTTCATCGAATCAAATCTCTAAAGATTAATTATTATAATCAAAATTATTTGTGCAACACAATCAGATTGATATAAAATTTTCCAATCTTAATTTGATTTGCACATTTCCTAATTGCGATCTTTAACTTATTTGATTAATATGCAACCTTGATTTATTTGATTCCAAATAACTAAAGATTTAATTATGTATTTCCATATCGCAATCTTGATTTGATTTTTGTATCCTTAAAGATTTAGTTATTATCAAGGTCATTCATGCAAATTAATCAAATGGATATGATCTGATTCAAATTACATATTTTCCAATCTTTAATTTATCCGATAATCCAATCAAATCTTTAACTCATTCACTTTTTATTTTTATTTGTTTAATATTTGTATTTCGAAACTGTTATTATTTTTGACCTTTTGGTTAACCTAATCACTTAGATTTAGGAACCTAAATAACTTTGATTTTGTTTTATTTTTTTACTTTTGTTCTTATTATTTTTTATCCTTTTTTATTTTATTGCAAAAATGAAATCTCTATAAGGATACTTCCAGTGTCTTTAATTTAATAATTTCGGAAATGATTATAACAAAGTCCATAAAAATGACTTTAATTATTATTATTATTCGTTTAATATTTAGATAAACTCATTTTATTATCTTTATTTAAAACGTTTGGGACTTTTTCTGGATCGGACAAAAATGGGTGTTCACATATGGCAAGAACTCTAAGTTCCTTATAACCCTTAGTTTTATTTGGCGGAAATGAACTTTTGTGCGGACTTTTTGACTAAGCTTGGTGCTCAGGAAGCTATCAGTTGGAAAGTGTGGGAGCAGCCTCCTGATGAGTTATCTTATCTTCTTTCCAATGACCAAAATGGTCACTCCTATTTAAGGATGTAATCTTTACTTTCTTTTCTTTTTTTGTCTTCAGTTGTATAAAAAAATGCAACATCTTTTTTGGTATAACCAAGTGTATTCATTTACCCTTTTTGACTTATCTAATCCATTTTGAGGTGTGTGACTGTCTCTTCCAATAAATATCGTCCATAAGAATTGAACATTTTTCTTTAGTCATCTTTGGGATTCAATGACCAAATGTGACATTAATTTTGAACTCCATAGTATCACACCAGTCTGATAATGTCCTTGATCTTATAGTCAAACAAAGATTTATTGTTCTTAACCATGTCTCAAATCATGTCTCGCACTAATGAAAATAGAGAAAAATAGAAAAAAATATTGAATAGTTAAAGTTTTAAGTTAATATTACATTTTTTTATTGGTGTAGAACATGGTTTAGGGGTTTAAAACAAAGACATCTCTTAGTTATTTCCTCCCTTTCACTTTGATAACCCTTCTTTCATTACTCTCAAAGCTACCTTTTCTTCTCAAACCCACACGCCAATTGTTAGAAGTCCCATATTGAGTAGAATAGTAAACTTAATGTGGTACTTAAGTCACGAGGCTCTCTACCCTAATAGACTGGTCTTTTGGGTTGGACTCTCGTCATGGACTTAAGTCCTAACAATTGGTGCCTTCATTGAGAGTTGTGTCACGGAAAGGGCTATCTATAGACTGGATTAAGGTATATTACTGAATACTGATAGGTGAGTGAAGCCGCCAAAAGAGCAATGTGAAAGTGCGCACGTCAAGAGGAGCACTTTGGAAAGCTTTCTCACTATATGTTTTGGTTTTGATGAGGACAACTTGTGTTTATAAGAGCTTGAAGATCATCAACAAATCAACGTGCTTAAGTCTCAAGATTGGTATTAGACTTAGACTAGTAATTAGTTTAGGTTGAGTCTAAGGCTTAGGTAAACTCAATACATGTCTCATATGCATAAAACTTGAAATCATTTTAGCTTTCAGATGTGTCATTTATAATATGTTCATGCATCACATAAATACATGTAATCTGTGCATCCTAGGCATAAACTTAGTGTTGAACATGTATAAATTAAGTGCATAACGTCTTTGAGTTTTGCAATTTGAAAATACACTTGGAAATATGCAGTTAATCGATTAAGGCATGATTTAATCGATTAACATAAGTTTTTGAAAAGTTGTTGAAACTGAAAACTTGGAAAAACAGAATCAGTTACGTTTTTGAAACACGTTAATCGATTAACCAAGGCCTTAATCGATTAACTGGGCTGCAAAATTGATTCTTTATAAACTGCATTTTCAGAACTGAAGCCATAACTTGCATGTTGCAT
>NC_032018.1:9131389-9131811 GCF_001865875.1 Lupinus angustifolius
GTCTGTGAGACTTGCGAGACTTTGCAAGAAGAGAATTTCAAACTTAAAGAAAAACTCACACGTCTCACAAACAGTCAACAACAATTAGACACTATGCTAAGTCAAACAAGAAACGTTGGTGATCATACAGGACTAGGTTATACTCGCCCTACTAGGAACAAAAGACCATATAGAAAACCTGTAGCTCGTCCTAAAAATAAATATCACAAGCACACACTTACATGTTTTTACTACAATACATATGGTCATACCTCACATTCATGTTATATTAGAAAGTATGGTATACCTAGCGGCGTTTATATGCGGATAAAGAAGGGAGATGACTCCCCGATTACTAACAGAAAAGGACCCAATATCAATTGGGTACCTGAGAAAAGCAAGTGATCTTTTTGCAGGTATGTCTTCGAACACAAGGGCAGAAA
>NC_032018.1:9131911-9132170 GCF_001865875.1 Lupinus angustifolius
AAAACAGTAAAGAGAGAGAGAGAGAGAGAAAAACAAATCCTGCAACCTGAATTTTTATCCTGGTTCATTTGCTGTCCACTGTAAACTACATCCAAGCCTCCCGGCTGACTTGGGAGATTTCCTTCACTGTAATTGATTTAATGAATTTACATGCACATCAAACAATTACAACACTTAGAAAATTACAAGAAAATAAAGAAACCTATCCAATGGTTTGACTCCCTTCCTACCGACAAAGAAAACGTTTCTTTCGGCGTAG
>NC_032018.1:9132270-9132725 GCF_001865875.1 Lupinus angustifolius
CTCAACTTAAACTAGATTCTAGTCTAAGCCTAGTACCAATTAAAGACTTAAGCACGCTGATTTGTTGATGATCTTCAAGCTCTTATAAGCACAAGTTTTCCTCATCAAAACCATGACATAAAGAGAGCTTTCCAAAGTGTTCCTCTTGACATGCACACTTTCATTCTTGATGAACAATATGTTAGGTATCAGTGGTTACAAGACACCTAGAAGGGGGGGTTGAATAGGTGTAGCGGTTAGAATAGCCGCTTTTCGAAACTCAACACTTAATGTTGAATCACCCCTAATTAATCGATTACATGATGAAGATAATCAATTAACAAAACAAACTTAATCGTTTAACGTAACAGTCTTAATCGATTAATGTAACAGTCTTAATCGATTAAAACAGAAACAGTAAGCTTAGACAGATACGATTAATTGCACAATAGTTAACCGATAATGAAACGAATAAC
>NC_032018.1:9132825-9133274 GCF_001865875.1 Lupinus angustifolius
TTGTCCACTGCAAACTACATCCAGGCCTACCGGCTGACTTGGGAGATTTCCTTCGCTATAATTGAATCAATGTACTTACACGCACATCATCCAATTACAACACTTAGAAAACTACAAGAAAACAAAGAAACCTATTCTATGGTTTGACTCCCTTCCTACCAACAAAGAAAACGTTTCTTTCGGCGTAGCCCCAGCCAAGAATCTCTGTTCTTTCCTTTTCTAAAACTCTAAGAAATTATGAAGATAACTCAATCTCTTAGGTGATAAGACACCACGAGATTCCCTTGTTACAACAATTTACACAACAAAATAGAAGAGTAAAATCAAGCTAAAACAAAGCTCAAATATGACAAGAAGGCTTTACTCTATAACACCTAATATAAACTCATGCAATATGACAATGTATTAGTATGGAAACAGAAGTTACAGAATCTAAAAAACTTCACGAA
>NC_032018.1:9133374-9141292 GCF_001865875.1 Lupinus angustifolius
CAAAGCAGTTGGGTTAATCGATTAAAGGATTGGTTAATCGAGTAACCGCAATTTAAAAGTGTATTTTTAAATACAAAACCTCAAATACGTTATGCACTTAGTTCATACATGTTTAACACTTAGTTTATGCCTAGAATGCACATATACATGTATTTATGTAATGCATGAACATATTATGAATGACATATCTCATGGATGAAATGATTTAAAAGATATATGCATATGAGATATGTATTAGGTGCCCTAAGCCTTGACTCAACTTAAACTAGATTCTAGTCTAAGCCTAGTACCAATTAAAGACTTAAGCACGTTGATTTGTTGGTGATCTTCAAGCTCTTATAAGCACAAGTTGTCCTCATCAAAACCATGACATATAAAGAGAGCTTTCCAAAGTGTTCCTCTTGACATGCACACTTTCACTTAAGACTCTAAAGAAATCAAATTTTAACCGAAGTCTTCATTATTGAGCTTGAGCATTGGCTTTGTTGTTTGCTGACTTTAAGTTTGCCTTTTATCATCGTCTTCATCAAAACTTTGTAATATTACATACATGCAATCTCCATCTCCCCCTTTTGATGATAACAAACCCTTGTGCATATACATGTGTTTCAATGGCTTGATGACATACAACTTGTTTTGCAATTTGTGTTAATTGATGCCCTGCTCCCCCTTACTGTATTCTTCCCCTCAATCCATGTGTGAGGTTTGTTTATAAGGAAGCTATGAAACCTAATGAATGTATGTACAATCTGCAAAACTCAAAAAACACAAACTTTCTTCCCCGTTTGGCATGATCAAAAAGTAATTATTAACCATAAAAAGTATAGCGAAAAGTATGGAAAGAGTAAGAAAATTTTAAAGTGTTAATCGATTATGGAGTCATATAATCGATTAAAGGGTTTACATATGGCTAATATATTGAATACAAGACTACACTTAATCAATTATTTCTACAATTAATCAGTTAAGCATGTTGATAATTAGCAAATTTGTCAAATTTGTGTATTTCATTTGCCGAATCTTAAAGATTATTTCATCCACATGTGTTTTAACAGATAAAGTTCAAAATAATCAATACATAATAGAAATAACCACAATGTAGTACATAACAATGTTAAGTTGATAGTAATGCATGATGGTAACGATGTTCACCAAATACACAAAACAACAAAATGTATGTCAAGGTTACAAACCAAATGATAATAAGTCACAACAAGACATAACAAATCACAATAAAGCACACACCTAACCACTAACCTAACTAGGACACTCTAAGACACCATAAACTAGACTAAGGATCATGAGGTGGTTGAGAGAATCCAGGAAACGTAGAGAACATGATCTTCAAAACTTCAATCTAAGTCCTGTTATCCTACTTCTGTCTATGAAGCTCAACCATGAGCCTGTCTTCCATACCCTGAAGACGCTTATTCAAATATTACTCCATATCATCCAAGTGATCCAAATCGAATGTCGGTCTTGTAGGTGCTTGAACCTCAACATTTTCTGATCCGGTATTCTGCTCAGCTTGATTTGCATCCTTCTCATCATCAGAAAATTCATGATCCACGATGGTGTTATGATCCTCCTGATACATCTAACCATCAACATACTTGTAGATCCCCATTTTATGAATTAGGTTGTCACCCACTACATGATCTATGAGATTCACAACTATTATCTCCTCGCCAATAGTATCAATATACAGGTGGTCGATAATACAAGAGATAAAGATCCCATAAGCCAATAACCGAGAGGAAGAAGCAACAATGCCCGACATAACTTTCAGGAACTTTAATGGGCACTTTACCATTATTCCTTCTTTAATTGTGAACATCACCTTCAATTCATTAACAATTGGTAGCGCATGGTTAGTGTTGCGCTGAACTAAGATGTAAGCAATAAGGTAATGGAGAAGTCAATTCTCCATAGTTAACGACACAACTTGAGTCACATTCCCTTCCATAATGTAGTGAGAATCATGTAGACATGAGTTATACATCCAAACCATATCATGTGATTTCCACATCACATCTTGAAAGTAGTACATGGGAGATTCATCACAAGATAAACCTCCAACCTCCAAAAATAATTCTCAGTCTATGTAAACAATTTCCCTTTAACCACACTAACATAAGCTTCATCCTTAAACTAAAAATTTCCTTAGAATTCCCGAACCAAGGAAGGATAGATATCACCTTTCAGTTCTAAGAAAGTGTTGACCCCTTGAACCTCTAGTTCATGAGGAAATTCGAAGCCTTGTCCTACCATCCAATTCATGTCCGCATACTGGATGTAAGTTGGTTTTCGGCCAAAGAATTTTGAAATCCTTGCACCATAGAGGGCAAAAGAGTATTAAGGATCATTCCTTAAGGGGTTTATGCCACCTTGTGCCGATGAAGATCCGCCAACCTCATTGTTCTTTGTATGTTTAGCAGTATGTTTGACTATTTTTGATCTGCCATCAATTATCTTGGCAACTAATTGAGGAGATAATTGGTTAATCAAATCAATTTGGGAAAATCAGTTTGAGTTTCTAAATTAGGGAAACCTTAAATTTCGTGATTTGAGGTTAAATTGGGAGGTTAGGATATGAAAGGAAGAGTTGCAAATGATTGGGTATACTCTAATTAGACTTTAGGACGAAAACAAGACGAAAATCTATGGGAAGAAGATAGAGTATGAGAAGTTAGGGTTTGTACCTAAATTGAACTAGGAATAGTACTTGAGTCCAGTCTGTTATTGCTTTTAATCGATTAAGGGCAGACTTAATCAATTATTGATTTAAATTTTTTTCACAATTTAATCAATTAAGACAACATATAATCAATTAAATTTTAAAAGAATTTAAACACATAGAATTGATTAATAATGAGTTAATAGATTAATATTTCAACAATTTTCCCACGTAATAGATTAAATTCGTATGTAACTGATTAAATGTAGAGGTTTTATAGATTTGAGTAAAATTCGAATTAGGTTAACAAATTTCTAAGTAATGACTAGAAGGAACCTATCCTAAAGACTCAAAGACACACTACCACACAACTAGAACAACATGAGGTCACATAAGCACAAGAAACATGCATTCAAGCAAGATATTATAAAGGCATATAACTGTTAGGTATCAGTGGTCTAGGAACACCGAGGGGGGGGGGGTTGAATAGGTGTAACGGTTAACAATCACCGCTTCTTGAAACAAAACCCAATTGCTAGAAAACAGTCCAGTTAATCGATTAAAAGCAGGGTTTAATCGATTAACTATTGCACAAAACAGAATGATCAGACATGCAAATTGCATAGTAATTAAAACAAAATTGAACAAATATAATATAGATATTTTTACTCACAATTATTAAGTATATGGCAGTAAACAAATATCTAAATTTTCAATTACAGATTCAATTTATAATGGCAAGAAACATAAAGAAGATAAAGAGAGAAAGAATAGTGCACAAAGGATTTTTATCCTGGTTCGTTTGCGGTCCACTGCAAACTACATCCAGGCCTCCCCTTCTGGATCATGGAGATTTTCTTTCTTCACAATTTTGAAAAATGGATACAAATACCAATTCAATTACAAGCACATAGGACGCTCCCTTCTTGAAATCTAGGATCTCTAAATCCTTGGTTTGACTCTACCCTTCGCCTCTTGAGAAAACCTTTCTCGCGAACTAACCCCAACGAAGATTCTTATCCTCAAATCAAGACCTCCTAGCCTTGGTGAAGAACCTAAATCTCTATGGTGATCTCACACCAAGAGACAAATCTAGACTACACAAAAACACGTTAAACAGCAAGGTATACTAAGCACAATAATGCTTAACATATGACAAGATAAAGACTCAAAGATTAACCCTTTTACTAACCACTTAAGCCATCAAGATTCAAATGAGTTAATCAATATCAGTATACAAATAATTTCTCTCTAACAAAATCTAATGCATGAGCATGTGAGCAAGATAAGAATGGATATAAAATTATGGAAAAACAGTAAGCACATAAACGCAGTTTAAGCCAACATAATGTCTCTTCTCACACATGCAACTCTCTTGCAAAATACAGTAAAACACGTATGCAAAATGCTATCTAAACAATCCTATACAATAGAATGCAATGCTATGTGTTTCTGAATAATTTCTTGTATTTATAGCATAGAGAATATGCGGTTACATTTATTGTAAAGACAGTTAAACAGTTAAAACAGTTAAAACAGATTTCAGTTATAACACATAACAGACTAGTTAATCGATTAAGGCTTCTCTTTAATCAATTAACAGGGCAACATAATGACATAGAATTCAGTTAAAACAGAAAACACACATTTAAAAGAAAAGCAGTTGTGTTAATCGATTAAGTTACCACGTTAATCGATTAACTGGAACATTTATGCATATGTTTCAAATGGTAAACTTCTCATATGTTATGCACAATATATATACATGCTTTACCAATTATATTATGCCTATTATGCACATATAAGATGTATGGTAGATGCATGACATTACAATTAACTAGATGATATGTCTCATGAATATGATATGACAATTTAGATGGCTTAAGAGACTAGCATCTAGATTCACCTAACCTATACTCGCTTACTATGGCACACATCCCAGACTACTTAGATTATAGACTCAATTTACATCCTAGTCTAGACATGACAAAATGAGCATAAGGCGTGTTGATTGTTGAGCCATCTCCAAGCTTTGTTAGAACCTTGTCTTCATCAAAACATAGGCAAAGACATGCTAGTGCTATCCTTGACACTTTGCACTTTCAGTCTCCCCCTTTTTGACGATGACAAACACTTCATCAAAATTCTTCAATTGTTGATGGATAAGCTTGATGATGATTTTGCAGAATGGTTGACTAAGGTTGTTTTTCTAAGAACAAAGTTAAAGGGCATTGCTTCCTTGTAGGTAAGCAAAGTTATGTACATAAGCTTGATAGAACAACCTGAAAAAAGCCATACAACCTGCAAAATTTATGTAACACAACAATCAACTTTTCTCTCCATTTTGACATTGTCAAAAAGATAAACGTATTCAATTCTAGTCAAAAGTTAGGAGAGTTGTTATGGTTAAGACATACTGTAATTAATCAATTAACCTTGGGTATTTAACTAATTAACCTTGGGTATTTAACTAATTAACCAGTTGTTAAGAAGCTTGAACAAATTCATAGTTTTTACATTATTTAATCGATTAAGTGTAACCGTTAATCGATTAAATTGACAGCAGGTAGCCACAGAACAATTTGAATGACATGAAGGGGTTATTCGTAAGAAAATCAAGCTTAGGATAATTACGCATTTGATATATATAAGCAGTTTGCAATAGGCACAATCATTCAAGATAATTGCATACACCAATCATGATCAAGATTCATTTCAAACAAAGTAAAGTGCTATATGTAACATAATTAACAAGCAAGTATTAACAAGATAATTCGACAAAATGTTTAAACTTGTAGAACAGCAGTTCAGCAGTAGATATAGAGTTATGACAATCCGAATAAAAACAGCAATGCAATACAAAACATAAGATCTCAAGAGGAAACATGATCAACAAGGTCCATTTGCTAGGAAGACTAAACTAAGGCTCTAAGGGTTCCTATCTAAGGATGAGATGGAGGATTCTGGTTGTCAGGAGTCGACGAACTACAACCACCCTTGATGAAGACACTCAGCTTGTTGAACTCAGCAATCATTCTTCTATTTTGAGACTCATTGGTAGACTGAATATAGTTCCGCAAGGATTGATAATGGTTGTCAAGACATGCATTATGACGTTCCTCAAAATGTTCAAAATCCGTATGATATGAATCCTTAAGAGACTGAAAGTGAATGTCCATCCTATTATTGAGACGTTGTTCCATAGCATCCATATAAGATTGTCCAAACGTAGGTTCTTGTGATGTGTGTCCTGAATACTCCGCCTGAGTTGCAGCAAATGGCTCTTGATTCATGTCTTGATCATCTTCACCAGAAGGATCAAGGTTGGCATTGTTGATGTCCTCTTGATATTGCCAAGTGTTGCCATACTTGTAGATGCCCATCTTGTGAATTAAACTCTCACCAATCAAGTGATCCTTGTCTGAGCAGTCCATCACTATAGTATCTGAAATACCAATGTGTAGATAGTCAATTACTCGGGATATGAAGATATTATACGAAAGTAGTCTTGATTGAGAGACTGAGGCGCTATACATGACCTTCAGAATCTCATCAGGCCAATTTATCATGATGTTCTCATTCACAGCAAACATAAACCTTAAATCATTCACGGTAGGTTGTGCATGATTTGTGTTTCTCTGAATCAGTATGTAGGCAATCAAGTAGTGTAGGAGTCCGTTTTCTACGGATAGTGACCCAACTTTGGTCAATTCGCCTTGGACATAGAGTTGAGGTCTACGGAAACACGACTTATACATTTCAACAACATCGAATGAGTTGTCGTTTGCCCAACCACAATCACTTAAACTAGCACCAGAAAAGGCTAAACCACCCACATTCATAAAGCTTTCTTTGTTAATCTCAAATAATTTTCCAGCTACCATCGACCAATATTTTCCATCTTTATATCTAAAATTTGCGTAATACTCCGGAACTAGAGCAGGGTGAATATTACCTTTCAATTCCAAGAAGGGGACAACCCCTTGAGCTTGTAAGTCATGTAGAAATTCGAAGTTCTGTTCTGCAAGCCAAGTCACATTCGCAAACCGGTATAGGTGGGTTTTCTTCCCTGAAATTTCCGCAACCAAGTTTCTTGTATGCTTAAAGAGTAGTATGGGTCCCCGCGGTTCTGCCTTGGTTGTGGAGGAGGCACGACTTTTGGAGCACACGGTGGACGTTGTGCGGTTGTCTTGATTCTCTTTCCACGTCCTTTATCCAAAGCAATCAACCACTGAACCATGATGGAGGTTTAAAGGAAGGTTGAGGAAAAACCTAGGGTAAGGTTTTGAATTTGGGGAAAATGAATGCTTGGAAATAGGAGATGAGGAAGACGGTTTATGTAGAGAAAATGTAGTAGGGTGATTCAGTTCAGGGCTAGGGTTAAGCTTAGGATGATGTTGGACTTGTTCCTCTGAGATTTGTGAGAAAAAGGGATGAATGGGTGCTGAAAGCGTTTTTCGGTGTTTATTTTAGTTGGGAGTTTTCTCCTCTCAACAAATCGTCCTGACAGCAGTGTCAATTTGTTGAAAGATTAATACTCTCATTTTCGTTTTGTTCCTTTTGTAAGTAAGAGAACTCGGTTTTATTCTTTGTTCGCCATCTCGGCTTTGTTGAAATAAATTCCAACGCCGGTATAATGGTTTCAAGAATATTCCAGTTACAACTTACTTTCTTAATAATCATGTGAATAAGTCATTCCTTCTTTGCCCCATCTCGGCTTTGTTAGAATAAATTTTAACACCGATATAATGATACCGAAGCAATTACCTATTACATAATTATTAAGTACCTTTGAATACCATCTCGATTTTGTGGAATAAATTCCAGCATCGGTTTAATGGTATTCTAATATATAAAAGTGATAAATAGTTAGTTGTTAGATACAAATAAATAAATAAAGAACAAAAGAAAAATAAATTTAGTGACGTTTATTTATTTGCTCCCTTTCGGGTTCATTTTATTTAACAAACCAAACTTTTTCCTTAAGGAAGGTTGGTATTAAAGAAGAAATAAAATGCGGAAAGTAAATAACAATAAATAAAAGTTAGTAAGTTAGATTCATCACTTTTGTATATTAAATGGTGTTTTCAACAAATAAAATTTATTGCTAACACTTTACTATGTTACAATTTACACCTCTTTTAAGATTCAATTTTAGTATAGTATATGGTTATGTCGAACCACAAGGAATTGCCTAGTAAAATAAATCATGTAAACATGTCAAAGCACAAATAATGGTTT
>NC_032018.1:9141392-9143379 GCF_001865875.1 Lupinus angustifolius
TCTTTCAAGTGTTTTTGAGATGATTTTATGATGAATTGTTTTTTTTTGCTCGAAGGAATTGGCCTCCTATTTATAGGCCTCATGCCAGACCGCTGAGCTACTTAGCTGGACCGCTCAGCAGCTGACCAAACCCTTCAGCATGGGTTTGGTCCCTTGACCAAGTAGCTTAGTCACCTCCTTGTGCATGACTCATCAAAGCTAGTTGTGGGCTATGAGACCAACTATTGTGAGATATTTCTGAAAAGCCTATGGTGGGCTACTTGAGGTGAGGTCATGGATGACTTCATGGTTTGCTTGATGGTTAAGTCAAGTCTGGTACGCACCGCCCATCGCACCTGCTTCACCGCTAAGCTGCTTGTTCAGCAGCTTCTGACCGTGTTGACTGAGACGTGGCTTGGTGCTTGCTGATCTGGTCAGGAGTATGGTTCTCCGCTGAGCTGCTTGGTTAGACGGCTGAGCAGCTTGTTCAGCAGCTTGGTCTTGTGCCAAGCTCGTGTCTGACCGTGTCAAGCAGATTTCTGACAGTACCAGGTCTAGTCTGGTGCTAGGCTGAGCGGCTAACCAGGTTCGCTCAGCTGCCTGGTTGAGCAGTTTGGTCCAGGTCAAGCTGGTGGCCAGGTTAGCTCGGTGGGGCTTGTTCCACGCTTAGCTGCCTGGTTGAGCACCTTGATTTTCTTGACATTTTTGCTTTATTGACCATGAATCTTTCATCTTCTTTTCTTCATTGTAATTCCTATAAAATACATAAAAAGGAAATACAAACATAAATATACTAAATTGTGATATTTTATACAAAAAGTATTGTTTTAAGTTGGTTTTTCTCAATTATGCTTAAGATAAGTGCCATATGAGTTTTAGGTATATTTGGCACTTATCAATGGGGTTTTGAAAAATGTCCAGAAACGCGTCTGTTTCTGATATACTGATGCCATTAATCGATTAACAACATCTCTTAATGGAATAACCTGAGCTAAAAATACCAGTTTTAAAATTTTTGGTCCAGGTAATCGATTAAATGAGTTACTTAATCGATTAAATGTATTAGTTTCAGCATTTTGGATGTTTTTAAAAGCATGCATGGACTTCCAACTTAATTGGATAATTTGATGTTTAAGCTATCACATATATTTAGAGCTTTTAAGCACAAAATCATGGATTTATACAATGGAATCATAAGCATTCAATCATCATTTACAAAACATTAAAAAAGGGATCATACAAGGCAAAGAAATTATTAATCAAGACATTTTTCATCACGGATTCCTAGTTCTCTTCGAAGAACATAGAAAGTATCTCGTGAGAGGCGCTTGGTGAAAATATCTGCCAATTATTTAGTTGTTTCAACAAATTCTAATATACAATCACCTTTTTGAACATGATCATGCAAGAAATGATGCCTTATTTCAATATGCTTAGTTTTAGAATGCAAAACTGGATTCTTGGAGAGGTTAATGGCACTCGTGTTGTCACATTTAATAGGGATCATTTCTAATATAAGCCCAAAGTCCTTAAGTTGCTGCTTCATCCAAAGGATTTAAGTGCAACACACGCCAACGACAACGTATTCTGCTTCAGCGGTGGACAAAGCGACGCATGCTTGCTTTTTGCTGTGCCATGCAACTAGGGAGCTGCCTAATAGGTGACAAGTCCCACTAGTGCTTTTACGATCCAACTTACACCTAGCGAAGTCGGAATCAGAATAACCTACCAAGGATAGTGAGGCATCCCTAGGATACCATAATCCCATATGAATAGTTCCTTTTAGATATGTCATGATGCGTTTCACAACAATATAATGTGATTCTTTTGGCAAAGCTTGAAACCTAGCACATATGCAAACACTAAACATAATATCGGGGCGGCTAGCAGTTAAATACAACAAGGAGCCGATTATCCCACGATATTTGGTTACCTTAATCACTTTTCCCTTTTCATCTCTGTCTAGATAGCATGCAGATGCCATAGGGGTAGATGCGTCCTTACATTG
>NC_032018.1:9143479-9144061 GCF_001865875.1 Lupinus angustifolius
GAGCGTAGGTCTCATCATAATCGATGCCCTCCTCCTGGTTGTAGCTTTTGGCCACTAGGCGAGCCTTATTTATAATTATTAAGCCAGATTCATCTAGCTTATTACGGAAGACCCATCTGGTGCCAATAACAGGATGATCTTTTGGTTTGGGGACCAAGTCTCATACATTGTTTCACTCAAACTGGTTTAGCTCTTTTTGCATAGCTATATCCCAGTGAACATCCTCGATGGCTTCATCGGTGGTCTTAGGCTCTATTTGAGACACGAATGCAACAAAATTATAGAAGTTTCGTAAAGAGCTACAGGTTACCACTCCCGTAGTTATATCACCTAGTACCTTATCGAGTGGATGACCCTTTTTAGTTTTCCATGCAATAGGTAGTTCTTGATGTTGCTCTGCTTCTGTTTGCTCTGCTTCTTGTTGGATTTATTCTATGTCCTGGTATGGTACTTCTTCAAGTGTACCTGAAATATCATCAGAAACGACCTTCCTCTTCTCTTTTGGAGAAGATTCGTCAAAATGGACATGAATAGACTCTTTTACTTGCATGGTATATTTATTAAACACACGGAATGCCTTGC
>NC_032018.1:9144161-9144967 GCF_001865875.1 Lupinus angustifolius
GAGCGTAGGTCTCATCATAATCGATGCCCTCCTCCTGGTTGTAGCTTTTGGCCACTAGGCGAGCCTTATTTATAATTATTAAGCCAGATTCATCTAGCTTATTACGGAAGACCCATCTGGTGCCAATAACAGGATGATCTTTTGGTTTGGGGACCAAGTCTCATACATTGTTTCACTCAAACTGGTTTAGCTCTTTTTGCATAGCTATATCCCAGTGAACATCCTCGATGGCTTCATCGGTGGTCTTAGGCTCTATTTGAGACACGAATGCAACAAAATTATAGAAGTTTCGTAAAGAGCTACAGGTTACCACTCCCGTAGTTATATCACCTAGTACCTTATCGAGTGGATGACCCTTTTTAGTTTTCCATGCAATAGGTAGTTCTTGATGTTGCTCTGCTTCTGTTTGCTCTGCTTCTTGTTGGATTTATTCTATGTCCTGGTATGGTACTTCTTCAAGTGTACCTGAAATATCATCAGAAACGACCTTCCTCTTCTCTTTTGGAGAAGATTCGTCAAAATGGACATGAATAGACTCTTCTACTTGCATGGTATATTTATTAAACACATGTAATGCCTTGCTATGTAATGAATATCCTAAAAATATGCCCTCATCAGCTTTTGAGTCAAATTTTCTTATGAGCAATATATTACACACTATTCATAACCTTAAATTAGCATGATTGATGATTCTTGGTGCCTAATTGACTTTGTTTCACATGGTTTAGTGTTTTAGACTTTATTGGACTAATATTCCTAAAATGAGTTAATTTGGGATTATTTGGCCTGATTAAATCTATTATCAT
>NC_032018.1:9145067-9145830 GCF_001865875.1 Lupinus angustifolius
AGTTAATGGTTGGAATTTGAAAATAATCTTTTGAAACCGAGGATTGAGTTGTGAACAAACGAACCAAAGGGATTTAGCCGTTTTATTACATGGCTTAACTACTGTTTCTGAGTTTGATTTATGTTTATACTATCCAACAACAAAAACCCCCTTGTGTGTGTGAGTATAAGGTGTTTGAAGCTTTGCTTGAAAGATAATCCTTGGGAAACGACCTAGGAGTCACTTCCTAGTACTGCAAATTTAATTGTTATATTATTTGTATCGGGTACGACCTCGATCATTTTCCCAAAATTCTTTTTCTATTATTTAAAATAAAACATTTACAACCGAAAGCATGAAGATGAGCAATATTTGGTTTTCGACCTTTAAAAATTTCATAAGGTGTTTTTGAAGAAGTAGGTCTAAGTAATATTCTATTTATTACATAACATGCCGTGTGAACTGCATTAGACCAGAAATACTTTGGGACCTTGCTTTCATTTAGCTTAGTCCTTGTGAGTTGCTCTAGAACTCTATTTTTCCTCTCAACAACTCCATTTTGTTGAGAGGGTACGTGGTGCTGAGAACTGATGCATAATACCATGTTTATCACAGAACTTATTAAATTTATGATTTTCCAATTCTTTGCCATGGTCGGATCAAATGTAAATAATCTTTAGGTTAGACTGGTTTTGGATTTGCTTGGCTAGACTTTTAAAATATTTATAAGCATCGTTCTTTGATGCTAAAGATAAAGTCCAAGTGAATCTAGAAAAATCATCGA
>NC_032018.1:9145930-9151177 GCF_001865875.1 Lupinus angustifolius
AAAGTTATTACAATGAATGAAGAATTTGAATGATGGCTTTGGATTGCCTTTACAAGTATGAAATATTAAAACAGTTGCAATCCAATCAACTCTTTTGTATACTTAGTAATAATTCTCAATAGATTTGTAAAACTTTGAAACAATTACTTCAAGTAACTCAGAAAAATTCTCTTTTGAAAGTTTAAGAACTTAGTGCAAAAGTGCAGCAAAATAGTGAGAGAATTTTTCAGAATCGTATGATAGTTGTATAAAAGTTGTTGTTTTTGTTGTGAGAGTTTAGAGTCTTTATATAGACTTTACAAACACCCATAGTGTCTTTCTGAAAGTGTAGGAGTTGTTTGAAGTGAAGACATTTCGTTTTGAAATCTGAAATCTCATGCAACAGTCTTCAGTAATCGATTACTGATAGTGGGTGATCGATTACCCAAACTCTCTATCCACTGTTTATTTATAAATGAATTAGTGTAATCTATTACACCATTTGGGTAATCAATTACTCAACTTTTGTAAAACTAGTAATCTGTTACTCAAAGGTAGTAATGGATTACTCTGAACAATTGAAAGTTGGATAACTCTTTTTCTCTCACATGTAACTTGTTACTTGAAATGAAGTAACTCGTTACACGCCATTTTGAAAAATGTTTTAAGTATTTTTTAAAGTGATTCATTTTTCTTAAAAAATAGTTTGAGCATTACTACTTTGTATATTAAAGAGTTTGAGGATAGAAGTACCTATAGAGACTTAATCTAATTTTCTTGAAGCTTTAATCTTCTTTGTCTTCATAAGTATTCTTCATTTTCTTCTTTTTGGTGATGTTGGTGTCTTCATCAAAACCCTGCCAAGATCAGGAACAAAGATCTTCTTCACAGAAAAAAAGGATCATGCAAGGCAAAGAAAGAAATTATTAATCGAGATATTTTCAGCAAGGATTCCTAGTTCTCTTCGAAGAACATAGAAAGTATCTCGTAAGAGGGGCTTGGTGAAAATATCTGCCAATTGTTTAGTTGTTTCAACAAATTCTAATATACAATCACCTTTTTGAACTTGATCACGCAAGAAATGATGCCTTATTTCAATATGCTTAGTTCTAGAATGCAAAACGGGATTCTTGGAGAGGTTAATGGCACTCGTGTTGTCACATTTAATAGGGATCGTTTCTAATATAAGCTCAAAGTCCTTAAGTTACTGCTTCCTCCAAAGGATTTAAGCGCAACACACACCAGCGACAATGTATTCCGCTTCAGCGGTGGACAAAGCGATGCACACTTGCTTTTTGCTGTGCCATGCAACTAGGGAGCTACCTAATAGGTGACAAGTCCCACTAGTGCTTTTTTTCATCAAGAATTCCTAGTTCTCTTCGAAGAACATAGAACGTATCTCGTGAGAGGGGCTTGGTGAAAATATCTGCTAGTTGTTTAGTTGTTTCAACAAACTCTAAAACACAGTCACCTTTTTGGACATGATCACGCAAGAAATGATGCCTTATTTCAATATGCTTAGTTCTAGAATGCAAAACGGGATTCTTGGAGAGGTTAATGGCACTCGTGTTGTCACATTTAATAGGGATCGTTTCTAATATAAGCTCAAAGTCCTTAAGTTACTGCTTCCTCCAAAGGATTTAAGCGCAACACACACCAGCGACAATGTATTCCGCTTCAGCGGTGGACAAAGCGATGCACACTTGCTTTTTGCTGTGCCATGCAACTAGGGAGCTACCTAATAGGTGACAAGTCCCACTAGTGCTTTTACGATCCAACTTACACCTTGCAAAGTCAGAATCAGAATAACCTACCAAGGATAGTGAGGCATCCATAGGATACCTTAATCCCATATGAATAGTTCCTTTTAGATATGTCATGATGCGTTTCACAGCAATATAATGTGATTCTTTTGGCAAAGCTTGAAACCTAGCACACATGCAAACACTAAACATAATATCGGGGCAGCTAGCAGTTAAATACAATAAGGAGTCGATTATCCCGCGATATTTGGTTACCTCAATCACTTTTCCCTTTTCATCTCTGTCCAGATAGCATGGAGCTGCCATAGGTGTAGATGCGTCCTTACATTGCTCCATGTCGAACTTCTTCAATAATTCCTTGCAATACTTCGACTGATGGATGAAGATGCCACTTTCCATTTGTTTGATTTGAAGTCCAAGAAAGAAGATCACGTCACCCATCATCATCATCTCAAACTCCCCCTACATCAACTCAGAAAACCCCTTACAAATGATGTCATTAGTAGATCCAAAGATAATATCATCAACACATATTTGTACGAGTAAAACATGCTTATCAGATCTACGGATGAGTAGAGTGGTGTCGACCAAACCTCTTTCGAACCCTTTTCAAGAAGGAATGAACTCAATCTATCGTACCAGGCTCTGGGAGCCTGTTTTAGGCCATAGAGCACCTTCTTGAGTTTATATACATGGTTTGGGTATTTGAAGTTTTCAAACCCTGGAGGTTGGTCTACGAACACCTCCTCTTGAATATATCCATTTTAAAAAGGCACTTTTAACATCCATTTGAAAAAGTTTAAAGTTCATGATTGATGCAAATGACAAGAGCATCCTAATGGTGTTTAAAATAAAACATTTACAACCGAAAGCATGAAGATGAGTAATATTTAGTTTTTGACCTTTAAAAATTTCATAAGGTGCTTTTGAAGAAGTGGGTCTAAGTAATATTCTATTTATTACATAACATGCTGTGTGAACTGCATCAGCCCATAAATACTTTGGGACCTTGCTTTCATTTAGCATAGTCCTTGCGAGTTCCTCTAGAACTCTATTTTTCCTCTCAACGACTCCATTTTGTCGAGGGATACGTGGTTCTGAGAACTGATGCATAATACCATGTTTATCACATAACTTATTAAATTTTTGAAGAAGTAGGTCTAAGTAATATTCTATTTATTACATAACATGCTGTGTGAACTGCATCAGCCCATAAATACTTTGGGACCTTGCTTTCATTTAGCATAGTCCTTGCGAGTTCCTCTAGAACTCTATTTTTCCTCTCAACGACTCCATTTTGTCGAGGGATACGTGGTTCTGAGAACTGATGCATAATACCATGTTTATCACATAACTTATTAAATTTATGATTTTCGAATTCTTCGCCATGGTCGGATCGAATGTATATAATCTTTAGGTTAGACTGGTTTTGGATTTGCTTGGCTAGACTTTGAAAAGATTTATAAGCATCACTCTTTAATGCTAAAAATAAAGTCCAAGTGAATCTAGAAAAATCATCGACAATAACTAAGGCATAATAGGTCCCACCAAAACTCATAATTTGTGATGGTCCAAACAAGTCCATATGGAGAAGCTCCATTGGTCTGGTAGTGGATATTACAATCTTTTTATTAAAAGAATTCCCGACTTGTTTACATTTCTGACACATATCACATGAATCTTGAGTTTTAAAATCGAGTTTTGGAAGACCGATTACTAAATTATTTTTCGATAATTTTTGTAAATGCTTCACACGTATGTGAGCGACGCGTCTATGCCAAAGCCATATGTCATCTTCCTTTGAAATAAGACATTTTGAGAAAAAGGGAAATGACATCCTCTAGATTAACCATAGAGATATTATTTACCAATGCCCGACAAACTTAACGTTATTAGATAATTCATCACGAATGATACAACAGTCAGAATCAAAAGACATAGTATTACCTTTGTCACATAATTGGCTTATACTCAATAAATTGTGTTCTAAACCTTCTACGTAGAGAACGTTCTCGATTATTGTGTAGGTTGAGTTGCCAATCTTCCCGGTGCCCAAGATTTTTCCTTTGTTGTTGTCTCCATAAGTGGCGAATACTTTCAACGACAAGTCTAGGAATTTTGACTTGTCCCCAGTCATATGTCTCGAACAACCACTATCAAGATACCAATTTTGTCCGTGTGTTCGAAGACATACCTGCAATACAGATCACCTACTAGATTCAGGTAGCCAAATTATGTTGGGTCCTTTTTTGTTAGTGACTAGGGAGTTATCTCCCTTTCTTACCCAAGCGTAAACATCACTGGGTATCCCATATCTCCTAATATAACAGGAATGAGAAGTATGGCCATAAGTGCCACATTAATGGCATGTAGGAACTCTATTTTTCTAATTTGAATTTCTATATTGACGTGTTAGAGGTCTCCTATATGGTCAATTTTTATGGGATGGGGGAACATATCCTAATCTAGTATGGTCACCAACGTTTCTTGTTTTGCTAAGCAGGGTGTCTAATTGGTTTTTACTATTTGTGAGTTTTGCGAGTTTTTCATTCAGTTTAAAATTTTCGTTTTTCAAGTCCTCGCAAGACTCACAAGTAGTATTTTGACATAAGTTATTATTCGAGCAATCACATGAAGCACATGAAAAAATTAGATCTAATGTTTCTCTTTCCAATTTTAATTCATCTAATTCTTTCTGCAGTTGAATTATTTTTTGTTTGTTTAGCAAAATTATTCTTTTTCTCTAGTTACTTAACTTTGCTATTTTTTTAAGTTCTTCATGCATCTCAACATAAGCACTATATAATATTTCATATGAGGGAGATTCAGAAGAGAAAAGATGTGTTAGAGTATACCTCATCTGAAGTATCCTTGCTACTTGATCCTCAAGCCTCATCTGTTACAGCCATTAAGCACAGCTACGCGGTCTCCTCTTCATCCGAGGTGCTTCACGTTGTTTCTTCCTCCGGTACATCCCAGACAATGTATATTTTGTTTGACTTGAAGTCCTGGGGATTGCTCTTCTCTGAATCAATTCTTTTCAGGTAAGTGGGGCACTGATACTTCATGTGTCCTGGCTTACCACATTCATGGCAAGTGAAGCACTATTTTGTCTTGACTTTCTTTGTTGATTCACGCACTTCTTTCTTTTGGAATCGTCTAAGTCCTCCTTTCTTCTTCAAGAAATTTCCAAATTTTCGTACTAGGAGGTTTAGCGTTTCCTCGTCAATCTCTGAATCGGAGTCTTCATTATCTATCTCTTCAATGAGTTGTTATGTTGAAGCTTTGAGAGATATTCCATTCTTTTTGCGATCAAACTCCTCATGCATTGTCAAACGCCCAAGCTCCATCTCATGCTCCTAAAGCTTTCCAAAGAGTGTTGCCAAAGGCATGAGTCTAGATCCTTGGACTCAATGATTATTGTTACTTTAGGTTGCCATCTCCTGTCAAGACAACGTAAGACTTTATTAGTGAGCTCTCCTTTGGTGAACATCTTATCTAAAGC
>NC_032018.1:9151277-9151929 GCF_001865875.1 Lupinus angustifolius
GAAAGAATTCATCGTAGGATAGGGCCGATGTAATGATGTTTTTGGCGCGAAGGTTGAACTGGACCTTCTTGCACCCCTCATCGGCCCATAAGCTTTTTGGCTTGTCTTTCGGTTCGCCATCCACTAAGTGAAGTGGGGCGAAGGGGCCACTAATTACGGATTCCCAAATATCCGGATCAATAGCCTCAATGAGGGCGGTTAATGGACGCGCCATCACCGCCCAAGGGGTTGGTGGAACCCATTTTAATTCCCTTCGGATCACGTGAATGCGGTTCATCTATCACGTCGTACTAGCTCTAATACCACTTGTTAGGTATCAGTGGTCAAGGAACACCTAGAAGGGTGGGGTTGAATAGGTGTAGCAGTTAAAAATCACCACTTCTTGAACCAAAACCCAACTGCTGGAAAACAGTCCAGTTAATCGATTAACAACATGGTTTAATCGATTAATTATTGCACAGAACATAATGATCAGACATGCAAATTGCACAGTAATTAAAACAAAATTGAACATATATAATACAGATATTTTTACTCACAATTATTAAGTATATGGCAGTAAACAAATATCCAACTTTTCAATTACAGATTCAATTTATAATGGCAAGAAACATAAAGAAGATAAAGAGAGAAAGAACAGTGCAAAAAGGAT
>NC_032018.1:9152029-9168427 GCF_001865875.1 Lupinus angustifolius
ACAACAAGGTATACTAAGCACAATAATGCTTAAAATATGACAAGATAAAGACTCAAAGATTAACCCTTTTACTAACCACTTAAGCCATCAACATTTAAATGAGTTAATCAATATCAATATACAAATGATTTCTCTCTAAATAAATCTAATGAATGAGAATGTTAGCAGGATACGAATGGATACAAAATTATGCAAAAACAGTAAGCACATAAATGCAGTTTAAGCCAACATAATCTCTCTTCTGACGCATGCAACTCTCTTGTAAAATACAGTAAAACACGTATGCAAAATGCTCTCTAAACAGTCCTATACAATAGAATGCAATGCTATGGGTTTCTGAATAATGCCTTGTATTTATAGCATAGAGAATAGGCGGTTACATTCGTTGCAAAAACAGTTAAACAATTAAAACAAATTTCAGTTATGACACAAAACGAACTAGTTAATCGATTAAGGCTTCTCTTTAATCGATTAACGGGGCAACAGAATGACACAGAATTCTGTTAAAACAGGAAACACATATTTAAAAGAAAAGCAGTTGAATTAATCGATAAAGTTACCACGTTAATCGATTAACTGGAACGTTTATGCATATGTTTCAAATGGTAAACTTCTTATATGTTATGCACAATATATATACATGTTTTACCAATTATATTATGCCTAATATGCACATATAATATATATGATAAATGCATGAACATACAATTAACTAGATGATATGTCTCATGAATATGATATGACAATTAAGATGGCTTAAGAGACTAGCACCTAGGTTCACCTAACCTATACTCACTTTCTAAGTCACACATCCCATACTACTTAGATTATAGACTCAATTTACATCCTATTCTAGACATGACCAAATGAGCATAAGGCCTGTTGATTGTTGAGCCATCTTCAAGCTTTGTTAGAACCTTGTCTTCATCAAAACATATGCAAAGACATGCTAGTGCTATCCTTGACGCTTTGCACTTTCAATAAAAAGATCACAAAAAGAGGTTATGAATAACCTAAAACAAGCTAACTTAGAAATGGTTCATCAAGTATGGCAAGTTCTCTGTGCAAGACAAAGAATGAATCCCTAGGAAGGGGCTTAATGAATATATTGGCTAGTTGTTTTAAGTTTTCTACAAATTCAATAACACAATCACCTTTATGCACATGATCCAATTTTTTACTATGCCATGGAACTAGTGAACTAGATAATAGGTGCAAGTCTTAGGTATTAGTAGTCTAGTCACACCTAGAAGGGGGGGGTTGAATAGGTGTAGCGATTATCAATTACCGCTTCTCACACCGAAACCCGGTTCTAGAAAAACAGTCCAGGTAATCGATTAACTAGTGGGCTTAATCGATTAACACGTAACAGAAACAGAATTACCAGATTAGCTTCTTACACAATTATTTACCAACAAACAAGCAGAGATACAACATATATTTTTATGCACAATAAGCAGGATATGACAAAGTAGGAGTATGCAAAATATCAGCTTAATACACGAATTAAAACAACTTGAATTATAAAAGAGATTGAGAGATAACACCTTGCACAAATGGATTTTTATCCTGGTTCGTTTGCGGGTCCACTTGCAAACTACATCCAGGCCTCCCCTTTTGATCTTGGGTGATTTCTCTTCGCTATATTGAAAACTTTGTTTTGTTACATACACTAATTCAATTACAAGACTCTAGACGCTTCTTTCTTGAATTTCAAGAACCTCTAACCTTGGTTTGACTATCCCTATCACCCAAGAAAACCTTTGTTGCGATCCAGCCCCAACCAAGATTCTCTCTCTAAATTCAAGGCCTCCAAGCTTTGGTGAAGATTCACTCAATCTTAATGGTGGTAAGACACCAAGAGACAAAACCCAAAGCACAAAACAATATACAAAAACATAGTTTTACTAAGCACTAATATGCTCAAATTTCAACAATGAAAACTCAAAGATTAACCCACACTCAAGTAACACAAGCCATCATGAACGTATGCGAGTTAATACAAAACATATAACGCAGAATCTTCCTCTAAAATATCTAATCATAATGCACGATCGTGCAAGAAAGAATGAACGAGATTAAGCACATGAAAACTACATGCAATCATCATGAACAATAGGAACTAAGCATATTAATATCTCTTTCTCACACATGCATCTCTCTTCTGCCTATACAATATAGTAAATCACGAATTCAACAAAATGATATGTAATGCTACACGTTTCTGCAAGTTACCAGAATTTATACATAATAGATTTGGCTCTACAAACCATTTTTCAGTTACGTAGTTAAAACAGAAAACAGTTAAAACAGAAAATAGACACGTTAATCAATTAAGACTCCACGTTAATCGATTAACCAATATATTTCAATACATGATTAAATGGTAAACTACTTATATGTTATGCTTGACTCCTATACATGTTTTAGCAATTATGTTATGCCTAACATGCACATATAACATGTATGATTAATGCATGAACACATAATAAACTAGATGATATGCCTCATGAATATGATATGTCAATATTAATAGCTTGTGAGACTTGCATGTAGGTTTACCTAACCCAGACTCACTAACTAAGGCACACATCCTAGACTACTGATAAATATAACTCTATTGATATAACCTAGTCTAGATATGACCATTGAGTTCTAGGCATGTTGATTGTTGAGTCATCTTCAAGCTTTTACTAACTTCTTGTCTTCATCAAAATATAGGCAAAACATTGCTAGTGCAATCATTGACACTTTGCACTTTCAACAAGTACCACTAGTACCCTTTCGATCCAATTTGCAGCCATCAAAATCGGAGTCAGAGTAACCTATTAAAGAAACTGAGGCATCCCTAGGATACGAAACTCCCATATTTATGGTTCCTTTTAAGTATTTTATGATGCGTTTGATTGTAGAAAAATGTGATTCTTTAGGAGAACCTTGTTATCTAGCATACATTCAAACACTAAACATTATATCCGGGTGGCTTGAAGTTAGATATAATAAAGAACCGATGATACCTCGATATTTAGTTACCTCTACTGCCTTACCGTTCTCGTCCTTCTCTAGATAACATGATGATTCCATATGAGTTGAAGCTTCTTTAGATTTATCCATCTCATACTTTTCAAGAAGTTCCTTATAATGAACAAATATGTCATTGTTCATTTATTTTATTTGCATCCTAACAAAAAATGTCAATTTGTCCATCATGGACATTTCAAACTCACCATTCATAAGATCAAAAAATTCCTTGTACAAGACATCATCAATTTCACCAAAGATTATATTACCTACATTAATTTAAACTAACAAGATGTCCTTTTTAGATTTAGATCTAAAACGATTAGTGTCAAACTCCTTACAAACCCTTTTTCTAAAAGAAAAGAGCTAAGTCTATCATATCAAGCTCTTGGAGCTTGTTTCAACCAATAAAGTGTCTTTTTCAACTTAAAGACATGGTTTGTATATTTATAATATTCAAAACCAGGGGGTTGGTCAACATATACTTCTTCTTGAATGGATGTATCCATTCAAGAATACACTATTTATATCCATTTGGTAATGTTTTAAATTCATTATTGAAGCAAAAGCTAAAAGTATTGTAATAGCCTCTAACCTTGCAACAGGGGCATATGTTTTATCATAATCAATTTCTTCTTCTTGATTATAAATCTTGGCTACTAATCTAGCCTTATTTCTAATAATATAGCCTTGCTTCTAATAATCTAGCTTTGTTTCTAAAAGCATTGTAATAACCTATAACCTTGCAACGAGGGCATAAGTTTCATCATAATCAATTCCTTCTTGATTATAACCCTTGACTACTAATCTAGCCTTGTTTCTAATAAACAAGCCGAACTCATCTAATTTGTTTCGAAAAACCCATTTTAAGCCAATAACCAGATAACCACTAGGTCTAACGACCAAGTCCCAAACATTATTATGTTCATATTGGTTAAGCTCTTCTTGCGTAGCTATTCCCCAATGTTCATACTCTATTGCCTCATCTATAGTCTTAGTCTCAATTTGAGAAACAAAAAGCGAAAAAGTTGCAAATATTGCAAAGTGAATTACAGGTTACCATTCCCTTTGAGATATTATCTATAACCTTATCGACGGGGTGGTCCTTCTTTGTTTTCCAAGCCTGTGGCATATCTTTATGATCTTGACTTGCTTCATGATTATCTTGCAACACCATTTCAAATTCTATAGACTTAGTGTATGCATCTTCAAAAGCACTTGAATCATCATCAGAAACAACATTCCTCTTCTCTTTTGGAGAAGACTCATCAAAATGTACATGCATAAATTCTTCAATATGCATAGTATGTTTTTTTGTTTTTGTAGACTCTATATGCATTACTATGGTTAGAGTAACTTAAGAATATTCCCTCATCGACTTTTAAATCAAATTTACTTAATTGATCTTTACCATTATTTAAAATGCAGCATTTACACCAAAAAGCATGTAGATGTGAGATATTCAATGTTCGGCCTTTTAAAAGTTTGTAGGGGTTTTTCAAGAGTATAGGCCTAAAAAAGATTTCATTTTAATAACATTACTTGTGTCACTTAAAAGATGATATAACACTTAGAGTTAGAATTGATACCTCATTACCTTTATAGCACAAAGTCTCAAACTTCAAGCATTTGACTTAGACAATCTTATCCATAAGTGACATTTTCCATTTCCTAGGTGATAGGTCAATGAAACTTGATCTTATCACCTATCATGTGCCTAGAAAGTATGTTGTCCAAGTTTGATTTGATGTCCATATGTCCTTAGGCACACCTACTAAATAATATTACTTGCCCAATTTGGGTACCCACGCTATATTGGGTCCCTTCTTGTTAGTAACCTTGGGAACTTGTCCCTTTTGAATCGACATAAATTGGCCACTAGATACACCATGTATTCTTATATCATAAGAACTAGAAGTATATCCATATATGCCAAAATAAAAGCAAGTAGGCAATTTATCATGCAACTTTTTGGTATATCCTATATGTTTCATGTTAATCTTCATTTTCTTAGCATGCTTGTAACCTAGACCAGATCGGTTACCTACATTTCTAGATGCAGCAAGTAAACTGTTCAAGTTTTGACTACTACTTGTGAAGTTTGCAATTTCCTGTTCAAGTTTTGACTACTACTTCAGGTCTAAATTAATTTAGTAGAACAATTGCAAGTAGAATTAGAATATATGAGATCAAGAGTTTCATTATCTAATTTCAATTCATCAATAATATTATGCATTTCAATTATTTTCTTTTCATGCACAAGAATCACTTTTTTCTATCAACATTTATTCTAGCTAACTTTTTCAATTCTTCATGCAACTCGACAAACACACCATATAATTCATCATAAGTAGGACAATTATCAAAACTAGAATCATATTCATAAGAATATACCTCATTCGACTCTTCTTGATTGCTTGAGTTGCAAGAATTCTGATTTTTTACCATGAGGCAATGTTTTGCCGATTCCTCTTCATCTGAGGTGCTAGAAGTCGAATCCTCTTAGGGAACGTTCCACATTATGTATTCTTTCTTTAATTTGAAGTCCCGATGATTGTTCTTGTCATTTTTAACCTTCTTGAGGTAAGTTGGGCATGGTATTTGATGAGGCCCGGTTTATCACATTCATGACAAGTGTAGCGATCTTTAGGATTCTTGCCTTTCCTGGTTGAATCTTCCGCGTCGTTTTTCTGAAACCTTCGTAGTCCTCCTTTCATTTTGAGAAACTTGCTGAATTTTCTAACTAGGAGTGACTTGGTCTCATCATCAATATCTAAATCGGAATCGTCTTCGTCATATCTCTCTTCTTGAATTTTTGATGTTATGACTTTGAAAGATTTTCCCTTTTTCTTTTCGTCCAACTCTTCATACGAAGTTAAACGTCCTACCGTGACCTGATTTTTGATTGGAAGACCGACTCAGTGGCTTAGGAAGTGATGAAATCAGTTTCTACATCTCCAAAATGATATAGAGTCGGCATTACGTTTTTTGCGCTTAAAACGTAGAAAACTTTCTTTTATGCCCAATTCGGATAATATGGTCTTTTGAACCTGAGTTATGAGCTCGGAAGTCGATTATGGATCAGGGAAGATATTAGTACCATGTCTGCCCGTTTTAAACGGTAATCTCATTAATCACATAGACTTTTATACCCTTCAAAATCATTTATCAAAATTTAATTACTAAAGCAAAATATTTTGTTTTTTATTTTTGTATGTGACAAGAGTTCTACTTGCTCCTAGGTATCCCTATGTGCAATATGGAAATCAAGACTACATAGTTATAGTTTGAATATTCATTGATTAGTTCGGTTGATTTTTGTTGATTTGGAAAATATCGATAGATTTGGTGAAGTTGATTTTTATTGATTTTAAAATCTTTATAATATATGATTGTTTTAATTCAATTGAACTAATAGCTTAGAGATGATGTTGATCATAGACATTCTTCCCATTTTCAGAGAAGTTAGAGACGACTCAAACCAAAACCTTACTATAAAAATTCTATTTTGGAAGTGATAATGTAGTTTTGAATTATTTTTTATATGAAATTAATAGCTTAAAGACGGTTTTGGTTGTTGACTTTCTTCCCATTTTTAGAGAAGTTAGAGACGACTCGAAGCATGACTTTACTATAAAAATTCTATCTTTTTATTTAGATGATGAAATAGTTTTGGATTATTTTGAATATGAAACTAATAGCTTAGAGACGATGTTGGTCGTATACATTCTTCCAATTTTCAGAGAAGTTAGAGATGTCTCGAATCATACCTTACTATAAAAATTCCATTTTTTAATCAGACGATAAAACACTAGTTTATATTATGATTATTTAAATTATTTATAAATTAAAAGGGAGAATGTAGAGATGTACCAGCAAGCATACCCCTTCACAAGCCTTGAAGACACCTGAGGTTTGTTTGAGAGTTATATTTTAGAGGGAAATGAAAAACTTGGGTGTTATCTCACAAATGTATGTAATGGCTCCCAAACCTTCTCTTCATTTCCTTCCAAAATCTAACTCCCAAACTAATCTTTAAGAATTTAAGTTCTCAATTGTTCCCATTTGAGGTTTCTCCTTATTCTTGTTACTTGTCGGAAGAGGAAAATGATTGTTCACCCGTCAATACAGTAAACATATTAGAAATTCATCCCACTCCCACACTAGGCTCATCATAGCTTTGAGAGAGATAACCCAACTATCAACTCAAGGACCTGATACATGGGAGAATAAAATCCACACATGAAACTAATGCCTCCTATGAACACCACTTGGTTGGATTACATGGGTCTGTCCCTAAGAGAACACGTGAGTTAAGCCACTATGTGGCATTAAACACATCATGACATTGAGGCCAAGCTTGTATATATACATATTTTCGATGCATAAAATGGTGCAGTCAAAATATTGAAGATTATGTACTGCCTTCTACCTCCTTATGTTGTTGTAGCCTAGTAACAATATTAGAATCATGGAGAGTATTAATACCATAAAGTACACCTCCGTTAATAGGCACCATAACAACAGAGGCTGTGGTTTGAGCATTGGCATTGGTGAAATAAAGGGAATGATTTTAATGATGAAGAATGGGTGTTGGTGTTTGGAATGAAATCTGTACAGGGATGGGCTAAATGTGAAAGTTGCCTACTTTTCCAACAAGAGTGTATGGTTTGTTCTTAAGAAAAAAAATTAAACAACTAAGTGAAGTTGAGGTTGAAAGAATGAATGGCTAATTATGAACAACAAATGTAAAAAGAGGGGTATTCCAAAGTTGGTTTATAGGATAGAGTTTTGTCTTTGACTTTTATGTAATGTTAATAGTGTTGCCATTTCTTGTACCCTACTGAAGCTCTCTCTCACTTAACATTTAAAGGCTCACTTATATACATTGTGCCATCATTGTTACCAAAAACGTTTTGGGAAGGCCACTGTGTTTGGTTACTGATTTGAAGGAACAGAGAAAAGTGGTAGTTTGAGCAATGGAATTAATGGCTGCTTTCCATGCTGCATTACCATCTTCTTCACTACTACTGCTACAATACTCATTTGTGGGTTCTGATTCTTCTCCCATGGTTTTGGTTTAGTTAGAGATAAATAGCAATATGGAAGCTTGGCATAAGAAAATAACATTGAGGCCTCCTTAAAGGGATGGGAAAAAGGGGCTTTAAGGATGTGGTGGATGATGGTAGAGTTTTCACATTCAACCCCTTTTGTAATTGTGGCTTCTACCATCATCACTCTTTATTACTTTCAATGCCACTCTTCTTCTCCCTTGATTTTATTACTTTGAATCCACTCTTCATCTCCCTTGATTAAAAGAAGGAAGTAACATAAGCATAAGGGCAACTGTTGAATTCTTTAGATAATGATATGCTACTTAACTAACATTGCCTCTTTGTTTTTGTAACGTTGCAAATTTTATTATTGAAATTGATAACGAAATTTCATTTATAAAAAACAAAAACAGTTAATTAATGATTTTTTGAAATGAAACTGCTTACAATTAATTGATGGTTGACTATAATTTGAAGAAACAATTTATTTTCAGATAATAAATATAAATAATTTTTTTTCCAATTCTTTTGTTGTTTTGAAACTTTCAATTTCTTTGTTTTATATAAATAGGTCGGATAAAATTGAGTGTTCAGACGTCCTAATTCCATTTCGTGTTCTTGGAACTTACCAAAGAGAGTAGTTTGTGACATCCAATCAAGATCCTTGGACTCAACTATACTTGTCACCTTGGGTTGACATGCCATGTCAAGACACCTCAACACTTTATAAGTTAGTTCACTTTTGGCAAATTTTTTTGTCTAATGCAACTAGATGGTTAACAATGTGAATAAAATACTTTTGCATATCACTAATTGATTCATTTGGAAACATACGAAATAACTCATATTCATGTGTTAAAGCGTCCAATCTAGCCTATTTAACCTAGTAGTGTCCTCATGAGTCACTTGTAAAGTGTCTCACATTTCTTAAGCACTACAACATTGTGAAACCTGGAAGAATATGAAGAAGATCTTTGCTCCTGACCTTTGCACGGTTTTGATGAAGATACCAACATCACCAAAAAGAAGAAAATGAAGAATACTTATGAAGACAAAGAAGACAAAGCTTCAAGATAAATTAGTTTAAGTCTAAATAGGTACTTCTATCCTATACTCTCGAATATACCATAGTAGTAATGCTCAAACTATTTTTTAAGAAAATTGAAACACTTCAAGTATAAACAAAACAATTTTAAAAAATAGTGTGTAACACATTACCGTATCTAAGTAAGAGGTTACATAAGTGAGAAAACCAGTTACCCAACAAAAACTGTGCAGGGTAATCGATTACTGTATGTGAGTAACAGATTACCTAGTTTTAGCAAAGTTGAGTAATCAATTACTCAATGCTGTAATCGATTACTCTAATTAAATTTAAATGCCCAGTTGGACAGAGAGTTTGGGTAATCGATTACTCAAGGCTGTAATCGATTACTGGGAGTTGTTGCATCAGTTTTCAGATTTTAAAATGAATGGTTTTCATCCCAAACAAAATGGTTTCATTCCAATCAATTCATACCCTTTCAAAGAGGTATTATGGCTGGTTGGAAAGCCTATTTAAAGGCATTGAAACTCATAATCAAATCATAACTCTTACACAATCTTCTCACAAACTTTCAAATATAATTCTAAAAATTCTCTGAAATATTTTCTGCACTTTTTGCAACTTGTTGTTAAACTTTCAAAGTGAATTTTCTGAGTTGCTTGAAGTAAAGTGTTTCAAAGTTTTATAAACTTATAAGAGCATTATTACTTAGTATACAAAGAGTTATCGGATTGCAAGTGATATTACATTCCAAACTTGTAAAGACAATCTTATCATTGTTGTAAATTTTTCATTGACATTGTTGAATTCTTTCTTTTACAAGGGTGTGATAAGAAAGGGGATAGATTCACTTGGAAATGATGTTTTATAAGAGTGACATAAGTATTAGTGAGTGAGTAAGGTACATAGAGATCCCGAGGTGAGATATTGTAATTACAACTCATAATATTTAGTAAAGAAATATCTTGCGCTGCAAGAGTACTGGACGTAGCCTTCAGTGGACAATAAGGTGAACTAATATAAAATCTCGGTTTACTCTCTTCTCCTTTATCTCTTGATTTTTACTTGTTAATTTTCTGCATGATTTTTTCGCTGCACTTAACTCTTGATTTTGCAGAAAAAGTGGCCATACTTTTAAGTCAACTAATTCACCATCTCTTAGTTGCAATATTAGTCTTACAAAGAACTCGTCATAGGATAATGCGGACGTGATGACATTTTTCGCTTTCAAATTATGCTGTACTTTTCTTTTCTCATCACCTGTCCACAAACTTTTCGGCTTTTCTTTGGTTTCACCTTCCGCTAGATATAATGGAGTACAATGGCCATTTTGTATGGAATCCCAAATATCCGTATCGATAGTCTCAATGAATATTCTCATTTTGACTTTCCAATAAGCGTACCCCTCACCACTGTAAATCGGAGGCGGTTGATTGATGAGCCATCACTGCCGAAAGGGTTAGTGGAACCCATAGTAAAAATGCCTAGGATCAAAGATCAAAGCAGTCAAGCTAGTACTGTCATAGATAGATACATACATGATTAACAAGTTCATGCATCTACACATGATTTTAGTGCCTTAAAGTCTTAACCACCAGGTTACTAGCTAGTTCCACATTGGTTGGACTAGACTACGACCGAAGAGCCTCCAACCACCAGGTTACTAGGGTATGGGAAGAGTGGAGAGCCACAAGTGAGACATAATGTATTGAGCCAAAATCTTAAGGCATTAGTTTCATGCGTCTTTCCTATTATAAGCTCTTTTACTCCTTCCCGTATATCCAATATGGGACTTCACACTTAAATAAACCCAACAATATCCCCCTAAAGTGTGGATACCATACACTTGTCGGTCCGCTCCCTTTTTAGTCCACCATGTCCAACCGAACCATCGACTCTAACAACTGTGACCAAGGAGCCTCAAACCATTGGGTTATCAGGGTATGTGAAGAGTGGAGAGCTACAAGTGAGACATCATGTCTTGAAATAAAAAGGGATTTTCCTACTTATAAACTCTTTTACTCCTCCCCACATATCCAAGGATGGACTTCACACTTGAATAAACCCAACATTAAGTTTGTGAGACTTCTACTAAAGGTTCATTTAGCCTAAACTCTACCCGAACAATCATCTTAAGACTTCTAAAGAAATAAAAGTTTAACCTATGTCTTCATGATTGAGCTTGGGCCTTGATTTTGATGTTTATTGAGTAGTCCTTGTCTTCAAGCTTCCCTTTTATCCTTGTCTTTATCAAAACTATGTAATATTGCACACATGCAATCTCAAAAAAGGCACAGAAAACCCCGATAGCCATAAAATTTACTAGGTTTATATGCATTTACCCAAATTATGATTATTCACTCCAGCTAGAATTTCGGAAAAGTAAAATGCAAAAAACACTACTCAAGTCAATCCAAAAGTATATACCTTACACCTAACACCTGCAAAATTAGGCTTTATATTTATTTCATGAAGGATGTGTTCCTAAGATCTGTTCCATGAGTTCCTTGCCAATATTGAGCATATTGAATCTCAATTGTTTACATGTCTTTTGTTAATGGTGTGCCATTCTGTGCTAGCTAACAAATTAAAGCATGATTGCAAACATCAAACATACCCATGCTATTTCAACCAATGTGGAACATTGTCTAGGTTGCCTAGAAGTTATTCATATACAGACTTATAGATATCATTTAAACTTGTAGTCATTTGTTCCCTTTGAATGTTATAGCTAAATTATTTACATTTAAATGGAATTCAATTGTAGAGAAAAGAAAATAATTAAATATTATTATTGAATAACTAGCATTAGAAGAAGGATGCACGTCGTTATCAATGGCATTTACATCATTAAGGTAACTTATTTGAGTTGTTTCAGGCACAATAATATCTACTACAATAAGTCAACAACAAGTCAATAATTGTTAGTACATGAACACCCAAGCTCTAACTAGATATATCAGCAATAATTTTAGAACCATACTTTTTTTAAAATGCCACCGCACCATTTTTTAAGCAGAATTACTTTCATGATTTTGAAATATAGTTAAAGTTGTAAATGTGGCCATCCCATAACATCATAGCCCCTATGTAAAAACAATAATCTAATCACTTACTAAACACTGATACCACTTCTGGGACACAGTTCTTGAAATGTTACTATTCTCAAGCTGCATTTACTTGTCAATAAATGTTAACTTTTAGTTGGGTGGTAAAATTAGCAAGAAATGTTTAATGGCCTAATAAAAACTAAGGCTGGTTGAAACACAACATTAAACAGTAAACACAAAGATTAATTTGGTAAAATTGAAGAAAAAACATATTAATTTGGCGGGAATTAAATTAAGGTAAAATTGGTTTGGGAAAAACTAAATTAGGGAAATTGAATTGGGGGAAATCAAACCTGTATCCACTTGTCATAATGGTCGCGACTGTTGTCTTCATTGGATGAGATCACAATAGTCATCATCATTGATAGTTGATGGTTTATCTTTGTTGTGGTTGTGAGGTCTGGTTGTCAAGGTGGAGAATGAGAGTTGGAAGAAGAAGAATGGTGTTGGACACGATGTAGAAGTGAAACGAAGATGGAAGGTGTTAAGCTAAGAATTGATGAATGTTGAAGCTTTAAACTTTGAAGAATGAATGGAAGGAAAATATGAATGGAAGTGGAAAGGAATTAGAAGAGGATTGTCACATAACACAGTGAAAGGAAAAAAGGAATTATGGGTTAACAAACAAAAATAAAGCACACTAACGGGCCAAGAAATATGGGCTAACAAGCAAAAATATGATACCATGTCTACATCTTTTGCGGGAAATGCGTACGAGCCCATAAGCAATGCCCATATTGCCATCCGTAATCATAATCCCTTGAATGATGGTACTAATAACACTAATCAAGGAAGTGCAACAATTATCAAGGAAACAAATCCCTCAAAGTATTGCAGCAAACTAGGGTCATCAGTACCATAATATGCTTTAATTCTTTCCTCATAATAAGCTGCAATAATACATGATTGAGTAAAAAAAAAATTACACTTCTAATTTCTCTTTATGGTATTAGTAGCCATACAAACCAGCAAGCCAAATAACCATCTCATTATCAAGCAATACCAATTTACCTATCCCAAAAAAAGAACCAAACCTAAACATTCAACAATTTCACCAATGTTCAAGTTTTATCTCTATGAAACTGAGCACAAACAACCTCCTATTGTGCCGTAATCAAATCACACCCTTAGTTCAAAGTCTTGGCATTTTTCATCACCTCTCCAGTGAAGAAAAACCAACGTATGAAGTTAAGGATGATTTGGGAGAGAATAGTCCAAATCCTAACTATCACTATTGGATCACCAATGATGGTCTCTCGCGTTTATGGCTCCTTGGAACCATGACAAAAGAAGTCCTAACTGTGATTAGCGGAGATATTATATATGATATTTAGACCTCCATTGAAGAACAGTTAATGCCCTCTATAATAGAAAAGGCAAGGACCTTGAAAAACATGTTGATGACAATAAAAAGGGATCAATGTCCTTGGAGAATATAAAAGAGAATTTAAATAAATTTATGATAATCTAGCTACAATAAAAGAATATGTTTTTGATCAAGACAAAGTATCCTTATTCGCTTATGGCCTTGGACAAAGGTATGAGACCTTTCGTGTTGCTATGCTTACGAAACCACCTTACCCTTTCTTTAGTGAATTTCGGTTAGCCCTCCAAGGACACATGAAAATAGAAAATGCCCAAAAGGAAGAGGAGAAGAACTTCATAGACCACACACAAGCTTTCTATGGCCAACAGGGATGTGGTTGAGGACGAAATGGACGTGTCAATGGACAATTTAACTCCCAAGGAAGAGACTTCACACCTGTAGGTCGATTTAATAGTCAAAGTGGACATCAAAATAATGCAACTCAAATAAGACAGTACCACAACCCAAAAGGAGAGAAATTGCACCCAAATTCTCAAACCAGTGAAGGAAAAGTTACTTGTCAAATTTGTAAGAAGCCAAATCATAATATTGCTGCTTGCTAGTACATGTATGATTATTCTTACCAGTCAATATTTTCCACATGCCCTTACATCTCTTGCCTCAAATGACACAACAAATAACTCATTCATTATGGATTCTGGAGCCACAACCCATATGGTCAATAATGCAGGTAATTTATCGTATGTTAAGCCTTATCATGGAATTGATATGATCTATGTGGGTGATGGAAACAATATACTAATAAAACATACTGCTCATATGAATATTACCACACCTAATAGGAATGTAAAATTGAAATATGTGCTTGTGGTTCCTAACTTAAAGAAGAATTTGTTATCTGTTGGAAAATTTGCTTCTTATAATCATTGCAGTGTTGAATTCACTTCTTTTTGAAAGTGCAAAATGTCAAGGATAGAACTACCATGTCTTTGCCTATGTTTTGATGAAGACAAGGTTCTAACAGAGCTTGAAGATGGCTCAACAATCAACATGCCTTATGCTCATTTGGTCATATCTAGACTAGGGTGTAAATTGAGGCTATAATCTAAGTAGTCTGGGATGTGTGCCGTAGTAAGTGAGTATAGGTTAGGTGAACCTAGATGCTAGTCTCTTAAGCTATCTTAATTGTCATATCATATTCATGAGACATATCATCTAGTTAATTGTATGTTCATGCATCTATCATACATGTTATATGTGCATATTAGGCATAATATAATTGGTAAAGCATGTATATATATTGTGCATAACATATAAGAAGTTTACCATTTGAAACATATGCATAAATGTTCCAGTTAATCGATTAACGTCGTAACTTAATCGATTAACTCAAATGCTTTTCTTTTAAATATGTGTTTTCTGTTTCAACTGAATTCTGTGTCATTCTGTTGCCCCGTTAATCGATTAAAGAGAAGCCTTAATCGAGTAACTAGTCTGTTATGTGTTATAACTGAAATCTGTTTTAACTGTTTAACTGTTTTGCAACGAGTGTAACCGCCTATTCTCTATGCTATAAATACAAGGCATTGTTCAGAAAACCATAGCATTACATTCCATTGTATAGGGCTTTTTAGAGAGCATTTTGCATACGTGTTTTAACACCCCGAAAATTACTCCAACAATATTGCCCAAAAATGGATAATTTTTTTTATAATGTAAAACTCCTCATTTACATTTAATTCCTTTTCGGGATATCACATTTAGTAACCTAAAATGCGGAAAAAATAACAATAATTTGTGGATTGATCCTTTATTGAAATAATTGAAAACATATACAAACGCAAGGCGGAATACATCTTAATCCTAACTGACATGTCTACAATAGTCTGGTTTATTCAGAACATTATAAGTACCCTACACAGATACTCGCCTCAAGGGCAACTAGAAATAGAAATGACCACTAGCGACTAACTCCAGGGTTAGTGGGTGTACTAAAACAATCGCTGGGATCCTCCTTCGTCTCAGAATCGGAAGAAAGGTCCACCACCTCAATGGAGTCCTCTATACATACCAACAACACACAGTCTTCCTCTTTGGCTTCTCGCTCCTTTCCGGGTTGTAGGACGAACCCTATGACTTTCTTCCCACTCTCGCCTCTACCTGAAGATCGGGCGGCGTCGGTATAGCAGCTCTCTTCCTCGGTGGTGAACTGGGCACATCATCCCTACTCCGTCTCCGAGTAGATGGTCCAACATCAGTGGGTCCGTGAGGGATCACAGACTGAATGGATGGCACTGTAGGCGCAAATTTCCGAGCAAGGAAGGTGAATGAAGCCTCCAAGTTTGCATGCTGAGAAGGGAAGCGCATCGTAGAGTTGTCACAAACCATCTCTAGCTCTAAGGCACAAGGGCCTACGTAGGTATATCTATGTCCATCACTACTCCATGTCCCTTCTTGGGATATCGAGAATCGGTAGCTCCGAATCCTCACCGTACGGTCCATCTAAACGAGAATGTGAATCGAGAACAAGCAGAAAGAAAAGAAAAGAAGAGAGAGTAAGACATATAATGAATATAATTCATTGAGGGCGTGGAATTACACGAAATATCATATCCAGACAGACACACATAATATATACAATATAGATCACCAACATAATTCACAATGATGAATGCGGTTATAACTCAGATCATTGGGATTTAACATCCACGATCTCAATATATGAATGTTATGCATATTTCATCCATCCTTACACCAATATCCTCCCAATATACTATTCGGAAATAACCAAGAGTGCAGGTCCCATAACAAGCCGATTTGATCGCACCAAAAAAATATTCC
>NC_032018.1:9168527-9169648 GCF_001865875.1 Lupinus angustifolius
GTTATCACGTAATATAGGAATAACATCCCTACTACTACGAACCATCGCTGAATTACCCTGGACGGCCACATGGCCAAGCCTCTTACGGTCAGACGACCTCGTTGCGTGGTATCATGTAATCCTTTTTAGGCATAGCCTTGCTCACGACATCCTCGTCGAAATCATTGCCCACATAAGGCGTAAGAACCAAAAGTAATAGTATAAGTTTGTTGATTTAGGCACCAGACTCAATCCTCTGAGCCATGGTCTTTCCCAAGTGTAAATACACTTCACACCCAAGCTAGGACTATTTCCCAAGCAATAAATTAATCAGAAACAGTCACAACTTATGTTTGTCTTTCGCCCAAGCGAGAGACTGTCGCTTAAGCGACCAATTCATCAAAACAGACTCAACTTCCAGCATGGTTCTCGCTCCAGTGAGGGGAATGTCGCTCAAGTTAAAAATCCATCAAAAACTGGCCAAAATACATGTCTGGTCTTTGCCCTGGCGAAATACGGTCGCCCGAGCACCAAAAACACCCAAAACAGGCTCTTTGGCCTTCGCCTTCGCCAAAAACACCCAAGCGCTATTTAGGACCATTCTTTTCTGTTTCTCCCTCGCCCAGGCGAGGATGGCTTGCCCGGGCGAGATGGTCCAGTTACCAGGACCATTTTCCTCGCCTTTTTGGGCTACCAGACCGAAACTCTCTGCTGTTTTCGATCGCAATGCATTTTATTTTCTCGAGTGGTGTTCCTTCGTGGATAACAACCACGAGACTTGATATTTTATACTATCTTAGGGGCATTCAGCCTAAAGAAACGTCATACTTAATCCAGACACGAAATCGTTTGGTTAAGTACGAGTTTCTAACAAAACAGAAATCACTCCCAACTTTTGAGATACTTGGGATATCCGGGTGTCATATTCGGACACCACTATGTCACGCTGTATTCTCTCTCACCTTGGGTTGTAGCGTGGTTGATTCCCTTCTTGTGAATGGATCGGTTGTCCGACTTCGAACGCCTCGAAACTAACACAAAACACCAATCAATGATTCTTGAGTTAAATCGCTTTCCTACTAACTCTAAGATGAAAACACCATTTTAATCCATTCTAAGACATCCAAGACTTTCATCCATCC